>NC_056432.1:70584135-70696635 GCF_018296145.1 Oncorhynchus tshawytscha
TCGTGACATTGAGATACAGTCTTTGTACTGGAAATGGAGATGGCACGGGTTGGTGTTGGAACTAATGACGTCATTTTCAGTTTATAACCTGTGGTAAACTATCGTATGGAGTACTCTCGTGAATAAACTCTGCTGTTTGACTTTAAGACTGGGCTCTGTCTATTATTATAGAATAAGGGAATTACAAATCCTTATGAATTGACAGAGTGTTTCATTTGAATTGGGTATTAAAACATAGAGCTATTTAATTCCTTTAACTGCAATACTTTTAGTGGATTACAAGTCAGGAAATGGTTGGAGATGCTAATTGTAAAGTTAAGTGATCTAATAAACATGGAAGTGATTTGAATGAACATCGCACAACTCTTTCACTTATATGATGTGCAAGTGATGTCATTCTTACGGGTCCTATCCCCTAATCTTTGAATGGGTTTGATGATTATGTCATCAAATTCGTGAAAACACCAATATGGGGACAATTGCACGTTTTTTGTTGCTTTGTACTCCAGCACTTTGGATTTGAAATGATACAATGACTATGAGGTTAAACTGCAGTCAGCCAGCTTTAATTTGAGGGTATTTTCATCCATATCGTGTGAACCGTTTAGAAATTACAGCACTTTTTGTACATTATTGGGACAAATTCACATATGTGCATTAAAGTAGTACAATGTTAAGTGGTCCCATTTTCATAGCCCACAATGACGACATCAAAATTGTGATGCTACACATTTTTTGGATGCATTTGCTGTTTGTTTTGGTTGTGTTTCAGATTATGTTGTGCCCAATAGAAATGAATGGTAAATATTGTATTGTGTCATTTTGGAGTCACTTTTATTGTAATTAAGAATAGAATATGTTTCTAAACACTTCTACATTAATGTGGATGCTACCATGATTGCGGCTAATCCTGAATGAATCGTGAATAACAGATGCACAAATTGTGCGTCTTACTTTCTCACTCATCATTATTCACGATTCATTCAGATCTCAATACTTTTGGTCACCTAAAATAGGGGGACTATCTACAAAAAGTACTGTAATTTCTAAACGGTTCATCTGATATGGATGCAAATACCCTCAAATTAAAGCTGACAGTCTGCACTTTAACCTCATAGTCATTGTGCTGGAGTACAGAGCCAGAACAACAACACAATTGTCACTGTACCAATACTTTTGGAGCTCACTGTATATCAAATTATATTTCTGTTTGTACTTACTTACTTAATTTACTTCTGCAAGATGTCATTTATGATGTTTTTGCTGAAGACCATTGTGCTACATATTTACCCATTTGAACACCATTCAAAAAGTTTTTAAAAACTTCCTGGAAACTACGCATCACTTTCATACCATAGAGTGAAGATGGCATCAAAGAACATGGGCTGACGTTTTACATTCTCCCAACCAATTGTGCTGTTTTGTTAGTTTTTTGCGTTTTGTGCCAATTATTTTTGAACTTATTGTGTACATAATTGTCACGGTTCATGAATCCACTGCCTCCCTCTCTCTCTTTCTCTTTCTCTTTCTCTCTCTCTCCCGTGTTTGTGTGGGCGTGGTTCCCAATCTCGGCCTGATTGTCTGTGCCAGCTGGAATCACTTATCTTCCCTTTATATGTTCTGTAACCAGTGTTTCTTGTTGTCAGATCGTTGTTACTTCTCTGAGGTTGTGTCGTGTGTCCGTGCTCATCTCTCACCGCCCTTGTGTGGATTATCTGCTGTGCTTCCTCCTACCCATCCGGACACACTCCCCTGGATTTCTCAGCACGCTATCATCGGAAGATGCGCCCTAGTCCCTGGGTCGGATTCCGTCTGAGTACAGTCTGTCTGTCCTGTTGCTGCTGTAAACTGTATTCATTAAACCATCGGTGCTTGCATCTTGCATCCGCCTCTGTATTGTCACAGAACGATCTGACCAGACCATGGATGCAGCGAGTTCAACGAGTCTGACCGAATTCATTTCCCGCAGTATCACGAGAATGGATCAACAAGAGGAGAACATCTCCAGCACAGGTCGGGCAGTACAAGCCCTTGCGACGCAGGTATCCCAGCTGACCCAACAATTACAACATCTGAGGGGTCTCGATGCGCCACCTACACCGGCAGTTCAACCCGCCCCGCCAGAGCCGGATTCCCAGCTAGAGCCACGGCTACCGACACCAGAGGGTTATTCAGGTGATCCTGACTATTGCAGAGCTTTTCTTACGAGATGTTCCATGCAATTCTCGTTGCAGCCACGGACCTTCAACCGTGAACAGTCTAAGGTAGCATTCGTACTCTCACTGCTATCAGGCAAAGCGGCTCTTTGGGGAACGGCGGTGTGGGCGAACCAGGACCCATGCTGCACCTCTTTCCAGACACTCTCCGAGGAGATGAGAAGGGTCTTCGATCGGGCCGTGGCGGGTAGGGAGGCGGCCAGACTACTCGCTGACCTTCGCCAAGGAGACCGTTCAGTATCGGAATACTCCATCCAATTCCGCACTCTGGCCGCAGAGTGTCAGTGGAACGAGGAGGCGCAGTGGGACATGTTCCTGCATGGGCTGGAGGACCGGATCCAGAAGGAGATTTATGTTCTGGACCTTCCCAGGAATTTAAATGGACTAGTGGAACTAGCCTTGAGGGTCGACGCTCGTCTGAGTCGTATTGGCCGCCGAGCATGCCCTAACAGACCGTATAACGACACGGAGGGCTGGCATGCCAGCGGCGGGAACACGGCCAGTTCAGCCTCCGCTCACGAACCCATGCAGCTGGGGAGAGCTCGCCTCTCCCGGGAAGAGAGGGAGAGGCGGAGATCCCAAGGACTCTGTCTCTACTGTGGTAGAGCGGGCCACTTTATCCACTCCTGCCCGGTAAAAGATCAGGCCCGGTAGTAAGCATGAGGCTACTATCGGGTGGTGTCACCACAGAGAAGACCTCATCATCTACTCTCCTCCCGGTAAGACGGGCCACCCACACGCACGACACCCAAGCCTTACTGGACTCAGGAGCAGAGGGTAATTTCATGGACTTCAAGCTCGCTCACAAACTCCAGATTCCTATCACCTCACTCTCGCACAAGATATCCGTCAACGCTCTCAATGGTCAAGAACTCCCCAACATTTCTCACACCACTGAACCTATCACACTCATCACTTCTGGCAATCACACTGAGACACTATCATTTCTACTCATGGACTCACCCCTTGCACCATTAGTTCTCGGCCACCCTTGGCTCACCCAACACAACCCCAGAGTTGACTGGGGTCATAACTCTATATCCATGTGGAGTAACAAGTGCCTTGAGTCCTGTTTGGTGTCTGCTTGTTCGTCTGTGTCTGATTCTGTGTTTCTAGAGGAGGCAGTGGATTTGTCTAACGTGCCCGTTGAATACCTCGACCTGAAGGAGGTGTTCAGTAAGTCCCGTGCTGCTTCTCTTCCTCCGCATCGTCCCTATGACTGTGCAATAGAATTATTGCCAGGTGAGTCTCCGCCTAAAGGCAAGTTATATTCACTCTCTGTTCCTGAGAGGGAGGCTATGGAGAGATACATCTCTGATTCTCTGGCATCTGGATTCATTCGTCCTTCCTCTTCTCCAGCGGGGCGGGGTTCTTCTTTGTGGGGAAGAAGGACGGTTCTCTGCGTCCTTGCATTGATTACCGTGGGTTGAATAACATCACAGTGAAGAATACCTATCCCTTACCGTTGATGTCCTCAGCCTTTGAAAGGTTACAGGGAGCATCCGTGTTCACTAAGTTGGATTTACGGAATGCATATCATTTGGTTCGCATAAGGGGGGGGGACGAATGGAAGACCGCGTTTAACACCCCCAGAGGGCACTTCGAATATTTGGTCATGCCTTTTGGGCTATCCAACTCCCCAGCGGTTTTCCAGGCACTCGTCAATGACGTGCTGAGAGATATGATTGATCAGTTCATATATGTTTACCTGGATGACATACTGATTTTTTCTTCTTCTCTCCAGGAACACGTTCAGCACGTCAGACGAGTGCTTCAGAGGTTGTTGGAGAATGGACTTTTTGTCAAGGCGGAGAAATGCATTTTTCATGCACAATCCGTTCCATTCCTAGGTTACATCGTCTCGACTGAAGGTATTCGCATGGATCCTGGCAAGGTTAAGGCTGTGGTGGATTGGCCAAGCCCAGATTCCCGTAAGGCCCTACAGAGGTTTCTGGGATTCGCCAATTTCTACCGGCGTTTCGTTCGCAACTTTAGCCAGATAGTCGCTCCTCTTACCGCCTTAACCTCCCCAGAGTGACGTTCAGGTGGTCCGATACAGCCGAGGCTGCATTCGCCAAACTCAAGAGCCGCTTTGTTTCGGCTCCCATCCTCATAGCTCCCGATCCCTCGCGTCAGTTCGTGGTGGAGGTGGACGCTTCAGAGGTGGGGGTAGGTGCGGTACTTTCCCAACGTTCCTCTTCTGACGACAAGATGCACCCTTGCGCGTTCCTTTCCCATCGGTTATCACCTGCGGAACGCAACTACGACATTGGCAACAGAGAGTTGTTGGCAGTGAAGTTAGCACTGGAGGAGTGGCGCCATTGGTTAGAGGGTTCGGGGTACCTTTTATAGTTTGGACTGATCACAAAAATTTAGAATATATCAGAACCGCCAAGCGACTCAACTCCAGGCAGGCGCGGTGGGCACTCTTTTTCGGACGTTTTGACTTCTCTCTCTCGTATCGCCCGGGTTCCAAGAATGTCAAACCCGATTCCCTTTCTCGCATTTTTGACCATTCCGAACGCCCATCCACTCCCGAGTGCATCCTACCTGGGACCCTAGTGGTCTCCACACTCACATGGGAGGTTGAATCGAGGGTCAAAACGGCCTTAGAAGGGGTAACGCCTCCGCCCGGTTGCCCGCCTAATCGGTTGTTTGTGCCGGAGGGGTGTCGGTCCGATGTTATTCGGTGGGGGCATTGCTCCAACGTAGCGTGTCATCCAGGAGTCAGCCGCACTAGCTTTTTGGTTAAGCAACGCTTTTGGTGGCCACTGATGGCTCGTGACATTCACAGTTTTGTCTTGGCTTGCTCGGTTTGTGCCACTGGGAAGACTTCTAATCGACCCCCAGATGGGTTACTCCAACCGCTGTCGGTCCCTTCGAGACCCTGGTCCCACATCGCGCTAGATTTTGTTACCGCCCTCCCGCCCTCCCAGGGCAAGACTGTTGTTTTGACCGTGGTGGACCGGTTCTCGAAGGCGGCTCATTTTATTCCCTTGCCTAAATTACCATCTGCCAAGGAGACAGCGGTAACTGTCGTGGATCACGTCTTTCGCTTACATGGCCTGCCGATGGACGTAGTTTCTGACAGGGGCCCCAATTTGTGTCCAAGTTTTGGCAAGAGTTTTGTAGGTTACTGGGAGCGAGTGTCAGCCTGTCTTCAGGGTTTCATCCCCAGAGCAACGGTCAAACGGAGAGGGCCAACCAAGATTTGGAGAGAGTGTTGCGATGTTTGGTTTCTAAGAATCCCTCTTCCTGGAGTCAACAACTCTCTATGGTTGAGTACGCTCACAATTCGTTGCCAGTGGCAGCCACGGGTCTCTCTCCGTTTGAGTGTAGTTTAGGTTACCAGCCACCTATCTTTCCCAGTACGGAGTCCGAGGTCACTGTTCCCTCCGCTCACGCTTTCATCCAGAGGTGCCGTCACGCATGGAGCAGAGCCCGTGAGACTCTTCTCCGGGTGGGGGCGCGCACCAAGGCTAAGGCCGATCGCCACCGGTCGAAGCCTCCGGTATACGTCGTTGGCCAAAGAGTGTGGCTTTCTACTAAGAACATTCCACTCCGATCCGTTTCGAACAAGCTTGCCCCCAAATTTATCGGCCCGTTCAAAGTCACCAGGATCATTAGTCCGGTGGCGGTCCGGCTCAAGCTTCCTCCGGCGTATAGGAGAATTCATCCTACCTTTCATGTGTCTAAGATAAAACCTGTGTTTCAGGCACGCATTAACCCGCCGGTCCCGGTTCCCCCGCCGCCACGACTTGTTGATGGGGAACCCACCTTTTCTGTCAATCGTATTTTGGACTCTAGAAGGAGGGGACGCGGATTCCAGTACCTGGTGGACTGGGAGGGTTACGGCCCGGAGGAGAGAAGTTGGGTACCTGCTAGGGACATTCTGGATCACTCCCTTATCGATGATTTCAATCGACAGGTAAATTCGCCTGGGAACGCCAAGAGGCGTTCCTAGGGGGTATTGTCACGGTTCATGAATCCACTGCCTCCCTCTTTCTTTCTCTTCTCTTTCTCTCTCTCTCTCTCTCTCCCGTGTTTGTGTGGGCGTGGTTCCCAATCTCGGCCTGATTGTCTGTGCCAGCTGGAATCACTTATCTTCCCTTTATATGTTCTGTAACCAGTGTTTCTTGTTGTCAGATCGTTGTTACTTCTCTGAGGTTGTGTCGTGTGTCCGTGCTCATCTCTCACCGCCCTTGTGTGGATTATCTGCTGTGCTTCCTCCTACCCATCCGGACACACTCCCCTGGATTTCTCAGCACGCTATCATCGGAAGATGCGCCCTAGTCCCTGGGTCGGATTCCGTCTGAGTACAGTCTGTCTGTCCTGTTGCTGCTGTAAACTGTATTCATTAAACCATCGTTGCTTGCATCTTGCATCCGCCTCTGTATTGTCACAATAATGTTGCTGCTACCGTCTCTTATGACCGAAAATAACTTCTGGACATCAGAACAGTGATTACTCACCGCGGACTGGAAAAAACTTTTTCCTTTAACGAGTCCGACGAGGAGGATATCTTGCTTTCACTGGAACAGGCCCAGATCCACGCCTTTTGTGTGAAGAAAAGATGGAGGAAATGGGGCCGCAGGTCGGCATCCTTCTGAAGATCCGTAGGCGAGCGAGTAAACTTCCACTGCCATCCGGGTGTGTTTATTTGTGAATAAAAGCTGGTGCTCGATGTCTAATATTAAAGAAGTCTCGAGGTATTGCTCGCCTGAGGTAGATTACCTTATTATAAGCTGTAGATCCCACTATCTACCAAGAGAGTTCTCATCTATATTATTCCTAGCTGTCTATTAACCACCACAGATCGAAGCTGGCACTAAGACCACTCTCAACAAACTCTATAAGGGCATAAGCAAAGAAGAAAATGCTCACCCAGAAGTGGCGCTCTTAGTGGCCGGGAACTTTAATGCAGGCATACTTAAATCAGTTTTACCATTTTTTTTACCAGGATGTCACATGTGCAACCAGAGGAAAAAAAAATCCTAGACCACCTTTACTCCACACACAGGGATGCATACAAAGCTCTTACCCGCCCTCCATTTGGCAAATCTGACCATAATTCTATCTTCCTGATTCCTGCTTACAAGCAAAAACTAAAGCATGAAGAACTGGTGACTCGCTCAATACGGTAGTGGTCAGATTACGCGGATGCTACACTACAGGACTGTTTTGCTAGCACAGACTGGAATATGTTCCGGGATTCTTCTAATGGCATTGAGGAGTACACCACCTCCAGTCATCAGCTTCATCAATATGTGCATCGACGACGTCATACCCACAGTGACTGTACGTACATATCCCAACCAGAAGCCATGGATTACAGGCAACATCCATTTCAAGCGAAAGGCTAGAGCTTCCACTTTCAAAGAGCGGGAGACTTATCCGGACGCTTATGAGAAATCTCGCTATTCCCTCAGATGAACAATCAAACAAGCAAAATCATCAATACGGGATTAAGATTGAATCCTACTACACCGGCTCTGACGCTCGTCGGATGTGGTAGGGCTTGAAAACTATTACGGACTACAAAGGGAAACCCAGATGCAAGCTGCCTAGTGATGTGAGCCTACCAAATTAGCTAAATGCCTTTTTATGCTCGCTTCGAGGCAAGCAACACTGAAGCATGCACGAGAGCACCAGCTGGTCTGGATGACTGTGTGATAACGCTATCATGTGAACAAAACTATGTGAGAATGCTGTTCATTGACTACAGCTCAGAGTTCAACACCATAGTGCCCACAAAGCTCATCAGTAAGCTAAAGACTCTGGGACTAAACACCTCCCTCTACAACTGGATCCTGGACTTCCTGACAGGACGCCCCCCAGGTGGTAAGAGTAGTTAACAACATGTCTGCCACGCTGATCCTTAACACTGGGGCCCCTCAGGGGTGTGTACTTAGTCCCTCCTGTACTCCCTGTTCACCCACGACTGCGTGGCCAAACACGACTCCAACACAATCATTAAGTTTGCTGATGACACAACAGTGGTAGGCCTGATCACTGACAATGATGAGACGGCCTATAGGGAGGTCAGAGACCTGGCAGTGTGGTCCCAGGACAACAACCTCTCCCTCAATGTGAGCAAGACTAAGGAGCTGATCGTGGACTACAGGAAAAGGCAGGCCGAACAGGCCCCCATTAACATCGATGGGACTGTAGTGGAGCGGGTCGAGAGTTTCGTATCCACATCACCAACGAACTATCATGGTCCATGCATACCAAGACAGTCGTGAAGAGGGCACAACAAAACCTTTTCCCCCTCAGGAGATTGAAAAGATTTGGCTCTTTTTTGGGGTGAAATGAACAGCTGACTGAAGACCGGCCAGGTATTTGTAGCTTCGTAAGAACCATCCTGATCACTGTAGTGCTGCAGTGGCCTGCTGGTATTCACTCAGGGAGTTCCTGTTGGGTTCACACAGTGTGGTTCTAGTGACAGAGGAGAGGAGACAGTATTATAGTCTGGACCAGGGGTCTGGTGTGCTGCAGACTGTTCTGTTTGTCTGTCTATCTCTGTAGATTTTCTGCAGAATTGACCAGGTTCCTCGTGCAAAACCATTTGTCATGTTACAGTAATGGGACAGACTGGTCAAATAGATTTTGGTTGCATTGGTTTGAGCCTTGAGTGTGAGGTTTTGGTTTTGGTTATGTGGTTGTCATTACTGTGAGTCTATTATCCATGAAACTCCCATGGCTTGGTCACTCAATAGCTGAGGACAGAATTACCATTATTGCTCAGCTGCTTTGCATATGAAGACAGAAGGATCTAAGGCTAAGAGGGGATTTCCACATAACACAATAATTTGTTTATCCACTCTAGCTTCTCCCTCATGTGGGTGCTAGCAAGCAGGCTAGGTAGTGCTAGTTATCAACAGCCAATCCAGTAGGGGCTGGAAGCTATAGTGAGCTTTGATATGTCCATAACGTTGCGATATCGCCAAGTATTATCATAAAGTTCAGCTTGCCCCAACTTTGGTCCCGCCTTGTTCATGCTCGTATTGCCCAACGTTCCCCTCGTTCACTTCCCTCCATTGAAAATGAATGGGGCTCTGTTATTTCATCGCCCCCAATGAGGTATGTGGAAATGCATTGTAAGGTTGGTCAGTATGATCTCCATCGTGTGTTCTTGCTATAGTACTTAAGGAGCCTGTGATTGCATCAATTTGGCAAACATTGAAGACTGAAGGAAAGCTCAAACCAACCTTCCATCTACTGTAACCGTAACACTTTTGCATTTTATTCTCAGAGTAGATCTGTTTTAAAGTAATTGTTTGTTAAAGAACATAATATTAAATGTACTGCTTTTCCACAAAAGAAAAAGAACATACAAAAGAAATTGTCAAGATATTCTGTGCAAAAGAAAGATAGACCCTTTCTCTGTTTTTCTTCACATAGTGTGGTGTCCCTGCTGAACAAACCATTGTTTGAATATTGTTCAAATAATGGTTTGTTCAGCAGGGACACCACACTATGTGAATATATTGACAATTTCTTTTGTATGTTCTTGAATATCAAATTGGGTATGGATATTCATACTGCATTACCGAGACAGGTACCCAAGCAACAGTATTCCACATCCAGCTTCAATCCTGTAAAGTCTGTTCATCGAAATGTCAGGAGTTACTGTAGCAAGTTGCATAACCAGTCCTGATGCTGTAACGATTTTGTTTTAGGTCCAAAAGGTGGCACATGTTGGTTATTCACCTCACATGCTTTTCAAATTGTGAATTTCTTGGTAACCTCCTGGCTGTACATACACTGTCAGGTATTGTGCATGAGAGAAGGACAACATCTTGTTAGTGGAGAGAGAGGAGGCAGAGTAGGAAGAGGAGATAACTTATTAGTTGGTTATTTCACTGTACAGTGACTGGTGATGTTTTGGACAGCTCCTCCCATGGTTCCTCCTGGTTAACTTAGTTCAGGCTTCCTCCTCCTCCACACTCACTGCTAGAGTGTGCTGAGACGTTGTGTTCTGGTCATGGCTGAAGTGGTGGGCTAAATGACACAATCCCAATTCTCCACCCTTTTCCCAAAGTGTGCACTTGCACACTTCCTATCTTGGAAACTCCCTCTAGCCAACGATACACCAATCAAATACTTTTCGATTCATTACAGAAAGTGTGCAAGTGCCCACTTAGGCAAAGGGGTGGAGAACTGGGACACAGACATGGGTTTAGATTAAGGGAACTCTGTACTGGTACAGCAGAGAATAGTACAGCAGAGTACAGTCTAGTGGTGTTCCTGCTTCATCTGGGATTCTCTCAATATTTGATGAGCTTCCAGCCTTGGGATGTCCCTTTGTTTGTAAACTTACATAATCTCAGATGACTGCTGACTGCAGCAGGATGGAAGGGATACACAAGCTGTAGTAATACTTAATGTAGATGTCCACATTGCCAGAGAGGGGGGATAGAGCTGAGGAGAAAAAGATTGGGGCAGTGGTCCTGAAACATTAATTACAGAAGCAGAAGACATTCTATTTTGGTGCTTCTGAAGTGCTTCTGAGACTGTGCTATGCAGAGGTTTGAAGCAACTCTTCTTGCTTTCTCTGTTTTTGAACTCTGAGGGTGTGGAGCTCTAACACTGTGAACTCAGGAGAGCTGGCTTTTACAGGATGTTAAAAAGTTTGTGACTGCTCAAAATTAGGATTATGACATAAATTAAATTGGCTCATGTGGGAAAAGGAAAGTAATTATTTAGTGTGAAAGTAGGATAATGAATTTGTGCAAAGACAGATTCTACTGAGCTACTGGATAAGGATAAAAGATTTATGTGAGAAAAGAAGAGGTTATATGAATTTTTGTTTTTTGTGTGCCAGTGTGTGAATCATGTCCCCAGACCTGACTGCCCTTAACCAACACAAAAACATCCTATGGCATTCTGCATTAGCATCGAACAGCCCCCGTGATATGCAGCTGTTCATGGAAGCTAGAAACCATTATACACAGGCAGTTAGACTAGCCAAGGCTAGCTTTTTCAAGCAGAAATGTGCTTCCTGCAACACTAACTCAAAAAAGTTCTGGGACACTGTAAAGTCCATGGAGAATAAGAACACCTCCCAGCTGCCCACTGCACTGAAGATAGGAAACACTGTCACCACTGATAAATCCACCATAATTGAGAATTTCAATAAGCATTTTTCTACGGCTGGCCATGCTTTCCACCTGGCTACTCCTACCCCGGTCGACAGCACTGCACCCCCAACAGCAACTCGCCCAAGCCTTCCCCATTTCTCCTTCTCCCAAATCCATTCAGCTGATGTTCTGAAAGAGCTGCAAAATCTGGACCCCTACAAATCAACCGGGCTAGACAATCTGGACCCTTTCTTTCTAAAATTATCTGCCGAAATTGTTGCCACCCCTATTACTAGCCTGTTCAACCTCTCTTTCGTGTCGTCTGAGATTCCCAAAGATTGGAAAGCAGCTGCAGTCATCCCCCTCTTCAAAGGGGGGGACACTCTTGACCCAAACTGCTACAGACCTATATCTATCCTACCGTGCCTTTCTAAGGTCTTCGAAAGCCAAGTCAACAAACAGATTACCGACCATTTCGAATCTCACCATACCTTCTCTGCTATGCAATCTGGTTTCAGAGCTGGTCATGGGTGCACCTCAGCCACGCTCAAGGTCCTAAATGATATCTTAACCGCCATCGATAAGAAACATTACTGTGCAGCCGTATTCATTGATCTGGCCAAGGCTTTCGACTCTGTCAATCACCACATCCTCATCGGCAGACTCGACAGCCTTGGTTTCTCAAATGATTGCCTAGCCTGGTTCACCAACTACTTCTCTGATAGAGTTCAGTGTGTCAAATCGGAGGGTCTGCTGTCCGGACCTCTGGCAGTCTCTATGGGGGTGCCACAGGGTTCAATTCTTGGACCGACTCTCTTCTCTGTATACATCAATGAGGTCGCTCTTGCTGCTGGGGAGTCTCTGATCCACCTCTACGCAGACGACACCATTCTGTATACTTCCGGCCCTTCTTTGGACACTGTGTTAACAACCCTCCAGGCAAGCTTCAATGCCATACAACTCTCCTTCCGTGGCCTCCAATTGCTCTTAAATACAAGTAAAACTAAATGCATGCTCTTCAACTGATCGCTACCTGCACCTACCCGCCTGTCCAACATCACTACTCTGGACGGCTCTGACTTAGAATACGTGGACAACTACAAATACTTAGGTGTCTGGTTAGACTGTAAAATCTCCTTCCAGACCCATATCAAACATCTCCAATCCAAAGTTAAATCTAGAATTGGCTTCCTATTTCGCAACAAAGCATCCTTCACTCATGCTGCCAAACATACCCTTGTAAAACTGACCATCCTACCAATCCTCGACTTTGGCGATGTCATTTACAAAATAGCCTTCAATACCCTACTCAACAAATTGGATGCAGTCTATCACAGTGCAATCCGTTTTGTCACCAAAGCCCCATATACTACCCACCATTGCGACCTGTACGCTCTCGTTGGCTGGCCCTCGCTTCATACTCGTCGCCAAACCCACTAGCTCCATGTCATCTACAAGACCCTGCTAGGTAAAGTCCCCCCTTATCTCAGCTCGCTGGTCACCATAGCATCTCCCAAATGTAGCACACGCTCCAGCAGGTATATCTCTCTAGTCACCCCCAAAACCAATTCTTTCTTTGGCCGCCTCTCCTTCCAGTTCTCTGCTGCCAATGACTGGAACGAACTACAAAAATCTCTGAAACTGGAAACACTTATCTCCCTCACTAGCTTTAAGCACCAACTGTCAGAGCAGCTCACAGATTACTGCACCTGTACATAGCCCACCTATAATTTAGCCCAAACAACTACCTCTTTCCCAACTGTATTTAATTATTTTTATTTATTTATTTTGCTCCTTTGCACCCCATTATTTTTATTTCTACTTTGCACATTCTTCCATTGCAAAACTACCATTCCAGTGTTTTACTTGCTATATTGTATTTACTTTGCCACCATGGCCTTTTTTGCCTTTACCTCCCTTCTCACCTCATTTGCTCACATTGTATATAGACTTGTTTATACTGTATTATTGACTGTATGTTTGTTTTACTCCATGTGTAACTCTGTGTCGTTGTATCTGTCGAACTGCTTTGCTTTATCTTGGCCAGGTCGCAATTGTAAATGAGAACTTGTTCTCAACTTGCCTACCTGGTTAAATAAAGGTAAAATAAATAAAATAAATAAAAATGTTAGAGAGTTCATATACTGGTCACTTCTGCAGCTGATGGTTCAGGCTTATCTTTGGTCAGTCGTGTGATTTAAAGGCCTTCCCACACTGGACATAGGAGTCAGTATTTTATGATTATTACATGTCACACTGTGCGATTTTACCAAATTAAAATCTTGATATCCACCAGTGGTGTAAAGTACTTAAGTAAAAATACTTTAAAGTACTACTTAAGTTTTTTTTTTTTGGTATTTGTACTTGACTGTTTATATTTTTGAGAACTTTTACTCCACTACATTCCTAAAGAAAATAATGTACTTTTTACTCCATACATTTTCCCTGACACCCAAAAGTACTCGTTACATTTGGAATGTTTACCAGGACAGGAAAATTGTCCAATTCACGCACTTCAAGAGAACATCCCTGGTCATCCCTACTGTCTCTGATCTGGCGGACTCACTAAACACAAGTATTTTGTTTGTAAGTTACGTCTGAGTTTTGGAGTGTAAATGTTGGAGTGTAAATTCAAAATACAAGAAAATCATGCCATCTGGTTTGCTTAATATAAGGAATTTTAAATGATTTATACTTTTACTTTTGGTACTTAAGTGTATTTTAGCAATTACATTTATGTTTGATACTTAAGTATATTTAAAACCAAATACTTTTAGACTTTTACTCACTCAAGTAGTATTTTACTGGGTGACTTTCACTTTTACTTGAGTAATTGTCTGTTAAATTATCTTTACTTTTACTCAAGTATGACAATCGGCCACTTTTTCCACCACTGACATCCACCTGGCCAGATTGTACGATTCACTTCAGTTTTGTTGTCACAGTCTGTGATTGGCTTGCGCTGCTATGTCAGCCGACGTAGGCTACGTCAACTGCAGTGGTGTATTGGATCTGCGCATGTTTCAGCACCAGCAGCGCAAGCTTCCCTTCCCTCTATGTGAATGCGAGAGTAAAATGAGTTCGGAAATTATGCATCTTAGAATTTTCACATACAAACTTTATTATGTCCGAACTCAGAATCAAATACGCTTCCCAAAAATAACATGGTCACTGTGGTAGAACGTTTATTTTGATTGGTGGTGATGTGCGTTTATCAAAATCCCATCAGGTAAACAAGATTATTAGGGAAATCATTTCTTCTTGCAAAGCATTTAAACGATTAAATAGAACTGTTATAAGACACGTCTGTCAACTAGTCTGGTTCCTCTTCAGGAAATGGTAAAAAATACAATAAAAATGAAGGCAGTCACCCACCTACAGGTGAACGAAATGTAGCAGACACAGTCAGGCAGAGGTCAAACTCATGTCCCAATGATCTTATCCTTGATAGGGTGTTCTGTAGCTCATCGTATGAAGACAAGCAGAAATGTAATTTATGCTGGACTGTGGCATGATTGCAAGCTGGGCAGATGCACATGTTTGTCCAGCAATCAATCTTTAATCTACTGTAGCTCAGGTGATTGGAGGGCCAGAGCGCACAGACACATTTCTTCTCTCAAGGACAGTCTTGTAAGGACACAGTCTTGTGTCTTGTTACAGTGAGGAAGCACTGTGTGTGTGTGTGTGTGTGTGTGTGTGTGTGTGTGTGTGTGTGTGTGTGTGTGTGTGTGTGTGTGTGTGTGTGTGTGTGTGTGTGTGTTTCAGGACCAGAAGTTCCCACAAGAATAGTAAACAAACAACAATTTCACCATCTGGGTACAAATTTGTTATTCCCCACAAGGTCCAATTAAATTTCTAGGGGATTTAGTGTTAGGGTTAGGAGTAGGTTTAGGTTTTGGGGTTAATGTTAGGGTTAGGAGTAGGTTTAGGTTTTGGGGTTAATGTTAGGGTTAGGAGTAGGTTTAGGTTTTGGGGTTAATGTTAGGGTTAGGAGTAGGTTTAGGTTTTGGGGTTAATGTTAGGAGTAGGTTTAGGTTTTGGTGTTAATGTTAGGGTTAGGAGTAGGTTTAGGTTTTGGGATTAATGTTAGGGTTAGGAGTAGGTTTAGGTTTTGGGGTTACTGTTAGGGTTAGGAGTAGGTTTAGGTTTTGGGGTTAATGTTAGGAGTAGGTTTAGGTTTTGGTGTTAATGTTAGGGTTAGGAGTAGGTTTAGGTTTTGGGATTAATGTTAGGGTTAGGAGTAGGTTTAGGCTTTGGGGTTAATGTTAGGGTTAGGAGTAGGTTTAGGTTTTGGGGTTAATGTTAGGGTTAGGAGTAGGTTTAGGTTTTGGGGTTAATGTTAGGGTTAGGAGTAGGTTTTGGGGTTAATGTTAGGGTTAGGGAAAAATGTATTTTGAATGGGACAGAATTTTGTGTCCCCACAAGGTTAGTTGTAAAAGAGTGTGTGTGAGAAGGTAAACCATTAGTGTTAGAAAATGTCTATCCATGTTAATGTATTATATATGATACATTATTAGAAGATATTTGAGTGAGTGTGTGCATGTGTCAATAATACCAGAAGAATTGAACACCATTGAGGTGTGTGT
Organism: Oncorhynchus tshawytscha; assembly: GCF_018296145.1. Taxonomy (NCBI): domain Eukaryota; kingdom Metazoa; phylum Chordata; class Actinopteri; order Salmoniformes; family Salmonidae; genus Oncorhynchus; species Oncorhynchus tshawytscha. Next base: position 70,600,021 of record NC_056432.1, read on the forward strand.
GTGTGTGTGTGTGTGTGTGTGTGTGCGTGTGTGTTTCAGCGAGCTCTCCTAGAGCAGAAGCAGAAGAAGAAGAGACAGGAGCCTCTGATGGTGCAGTCCAACGTGGACGGGCGGTCTCGTGCCCGCAGGACCAAGCATTGTGAGGAGCAGGCTCCCCTGGTAGAGTCTTACCTCAGCAGCAACAGGAGCACCATCTACCACGGTAAGAGAGCCAGCCAGGATCCTTTCACCGGGGCTGTGTCTCGAATGGCACCCTATTCCCTATATATAGTGCACTACTTTTGGCTATGTTTTGTATACTACTACTACTACTATATATGCTTTTTCCAAAAATTTGTGCACTATATAGGGAATACAGTTCTATTTTGGTAACAGCCCAGGACCCTATCAACATCTGTTTACCATAGGAACCCGCTTCCTCTCATCTCTGAGGAAGCTGCTCCAGTGGTGCCGGGCAATTACAGAGATGTCCAGTAATGCTCCGGCATGGGGCCCTTTCAAGGGCTATTCACAGCCATGACCGGGTGGTATTGATCCAGGTTACTCACATAGAGTGCTTGTGAAAGATGGCTGATTGAAATACTGTATCCATGTTCTTGTCCTGATGCGCTGCTCACTGTTTGATCAAGTTCGTCTATTGATTCTTAGCTCCTGGGCCAAAGGAAAACTTTTCTACTGTAGTGACTTTTTTAGTGTTACTTTCTGCTCTGCATATGTAAACACTTAGATATCTATCAATACCATGTCAAGGTTGGCAAAAGAAACATGTAATACTTTATTCATTAAATAACTTTGTCTTTGTGTGAGAGAGACTCCAGGATTTACCAGTACATGCCTTTCAACTATAAAACTCTAGTGGTCAGAGCTCTGCAGTAGTCCTTCCAGATAGAGCAGAGATGGTGTTAGTGCTGTGGCGATTGGGCCACTGATCTCCACAGACGGACTTTAGCTGTAGTCTTAATCCCCAACTCGGTGACTGAGTCTGGGCTCCAGACCATGCATCTAAACAGCACGCCCTGGATGGCTGGCTGCTGGAGAGGAACACAATGCCCAACACAACATAAATCAGGCAATGGGGTCAAAATAATGGCTGAAAAAGCAAATATACCACTAATCACTATTAGGGCAACAATGAAGAACTTTAAAACCATTGAACCCGTGGTAAACTTGCCTGGTAGAGGAAATTTGTAGCTTGTCCCCACGCACAGTGAGGAAGATGGTTCGGGAGGCAGAAAAGTCCAAGGGTCACAGTTGGACAAATACAGAACTTGGTGGCATATTGGGGTCTCCAAATCTACAATTAGATGCCACCTCCATGCCAATAGGCCATATGGAAAGGTTGCCATAAAAATGGCTTTATTGAGAGCAACCAACAAATGCAAATGCCCGGAGTTTGCTAAAGGCATTGCCACTTGGATTAGAACCAGGTGCTATGGTCAGATGAGATGAAGATGGAGCTCTTCGGCCACACACACTAGAGGTATGCGGAAAATAACCTGATACTTATTGTAAAATATGGTAGTGGATCTTTGATTTTATGGGGCTGTGACTTGAACCCCATTGAAAACCTGTGGTTTATATTGAAGAGGGCAGTCCATAAGCGCAGACGAAGGATGTCAATGTCCTGAAAACATTCTGTATGGAGGAATGGTCCAATCTCATAAAACATTAAAGAAGAAAGCTAAGTGCCATTATCCTCACAAAGTATTGAAAACAGGTGGTGCCAAGGATTCCGACACCTATCTTTTTGAGATTTTCTTTAACCTCTTAGAGCTATCCCCCTACTTTGTGCAATTTCCGCCTGAAGACATACCCAAATCTAATAGCCTGTAGCTCAGGCACAGAACCAAGGATATGCATATCTTGGTACCATTTGAAAGAAAACACTCTGAAGTTCGTGTAAATGTGAATTGAATGTAACACAATAGATCTGGTTTAGATAAAACAATGGAAAAAAACATACATTTTTTATTTTTATTTTATCTTTAAAATAAACAAGATAAAACAAACATTCAGATAGGATGATGGGGACAATTTCAGTGAAAAATATGAGGACAACCGTACTTGTGCAAAGTTTCAGAATGAACTTCCAAAATGAGTGTGCTACATGACATTTATCATGAAGTCACCCAGGTGTCCCACACAAGTAGCCCAAATGTACCCAAGTGGCCAAATTGGTGAAGGTATACATTTTGAAACAAATAACTATATACAAAATACCAAAATAGTATTTTAACACACACCCCCCCCCAAAAAAAAAAATTGAGAAAAAGAAAAGAAAAGAAATTGGGGATTATTGATTAACTTCTTGCGTCGAGCAATCCCGTATCCGGGAGCGTAATCATAGCCTCAAGCTCATTACCATAACGCAACGTTAACTATTCATGAAAATCGCAAATGAAATGAAAGAAATATATTCACTCACAAGCTTAGCCTTTTGTTAACAACACTGTCATCTCAGATTTTCAAAATATGCTTTTCAACCATAGCTACACAAGCATTTGTGTAAGAGTATTGATAGCTAGCATAGCATTAAGCCTAGCATTCAGCAGGCAACATTTTCACAAAAACAAGAAAAGCATTAAAATAAAATCATTTACCTTTGAAGAACTTCGGATGTTTTCAATGAGGAGACTCTCAGTTAGATAGCAAATGTTCATTTTTTCCAAAAATATTATTTGTGTAGGAGAAATCGCTCCGTTTTGTTCATCACGTTTGGCTAAGAAAAAACCTGAAGATTCAGTCAATACAACGCCAAACTTTTTTTCCAAATGAACTCCATAGTATCGACAGAAACATGGCAAACGTTGTTTAGAATCAATCCTCAAGGTGTTTTTCACATATCTATTCGATGATAAATCATTTGTGGCAGTTGGGTTTCTCCTCGGAAGCAAATGGAAAAATACACGCAGCTGGAGATTACGCAATAATTGCGACGGAGGACACCAAGCGAGCACCTGGTAGATGTAGTGTAAAATGGTCAATCTTCCAATGATATGCCTACAAATACGTCACAATGCTGCAGACACCTTGGGGAAACGACAGAAAGTGTAAGCTCATTCCTGGCCCATTCACAGCCATATAAGGAGACATTGGAACACAGCGCCTTCAAAATCTGGGGCACTTCCTGTTTGAAATTTCAACTTGGTTTCGCCTGTAGCATCAGTTCTGGGCATTCACAGACAATATCTTTGCAGTTTTGGAAACGTCAGAGTGTTTTCTTTCCAAAGCTGTCAATTATATGCATAGTCGAGCATCTTTTCGTGACAAAATATCTTGTTTAAAACGGGAACGTTTTTTTATCCAAAAATTAAAAGAGCGACCCCTATATCCAAGAAGAAAAAAAAAATCTGGGAAAAAATATATATATGCATTTACAAAATAACATGGGTAACTATTTACACACTTTCAATATTTGGAAGACCCTCAGTCCTCTATCAAATCAAATGTATTTATATAGCCCATGCCTAAAACCCCAAACAGCAAGCAATGCAGGTGTAGAAGCATGGTGGCTAGGAAAAACTCCCTATAAAGGCAAAAACCTAGGAAGAAACCTAGAGAGGAACCAGGCTATGAGGGGTGGGCAGTCCTTTTCTGGCTGTGCCGGGTGGAGATCACAGTGGTTGTAGAGGGTGCAACAGGACAGCACCTCAAGAGTAAAAATGAACAGTTTAGGGTTCCATAGCCGCAGGCAGAACAGTTGAAACTGGAACAGCAGCAAGGCCGGGTGGACTGGGGACAGCAAGGAGTCATCATGGCAGGTAGTCCTGAAGCATGGTCCAAGGGCTCAGGTCCTCCGAGAGAAAGACGAGAAAGAGAGAGCAGACTTAAATTCACACAAGACACCGGATAAGACAGGAAAAGTACTCCAGATATAATATACTGACACTAGCCCCCACCCACTTTGCCATATAACCCTACCAACTTTGCCAAAACTCTAGACAATATTCTGCTGCTGATGCCAGATGCCATAGCAGTCTCTTTCTGATGTAAAGCAGAGGGTCACTGAGCATGTGGTGCATGTGATGGGAGACTTCATCTTGCAAACAACACAGCAACGCCTCCATGCTGTGCCCTTTTGGCCCTTAGGCACATCCATGCCTGCACAAATATATTTGGGCAGATGAACACTGGCAGGAGCAGAAGGGACAGGGCTTGGTGCAGTGGTGCTGTAGCCAGCAAGCTCCTTGATGCTCCCTCTAATGTAGACTGATTGGAGGAAGCATGCTGGCTGTGTTGAGATGTATGGGTTTGCATTCTACACCATACCATTTCTATATATATACACACACACACACACACACACACACACACACACAGGGGCAAAAAAAGTATTTAGTCAGCCACCAATTGTGCAAGTTCTCCCACTTAAAAAGATGAGAGAGGCCTGTAATTTTCATCATAGGTACACTTCAACTACGACAGACAAAATGAGGGAAAAAAATCCAGAAAATTACATTGTAGGACTTTTAATGAATTTATTTGCAAATTATGGTGGAAAATAAGTATTTGGTCAATAACAAAAGTTTATCTCAATACTTTGTTATATACCCTTTGTTGGCAATGACAGAGGTCAAACGTTTTCTGTAAGTCTTCACAAGGTTTTCACACACTGTTGCTGGTATTTTGGCCCATTCCTCCATGCAGATCTCCTCTAGAGCAGTGATGGTTTGGGGCTGTTTCTGGGCAACACAGACTTTCAACTCCCTCCAAAGATTTTCTATGGGGTTGAGATCTGGAGACTGGCTAGGCCACTCCAGGACCTTGAAATGTTTCTTACGAAGCCACTCCTTCGTTGCCCGGGCAGTGTGTTTGGGATCATTGTCATGCTGAAAGACCCAGCCACGTTCCATCTTCAATGCCCTTGCTGATGGAGGGAGGATTTCACTCAAAATCTCTCGATACATGGCCCCGTTCATTCTTTCCTTTACACGGATCAGTCCTCCTGGTCCCTTTGCAGAAAAACAGCTCCAAAGCATGATGTTTCTACCCCCATGCTTCACAGTAGGTATGGTGTTCTTTGGATGCAACTCAACATTCTTTGTCCTCCAAACACGACGAGTTGAGTTTTTACGAAAAAGTTCTATTTTGGTTTCATCTGACCATATGACATTCTCCCAATCTTCTTCTGGATCATCCAAATGCTCTCTAGCAAACTTCAGAAGGGCCTGGACATGTACTGGCTTAAGCAGGGGGACACGTCTGGCACTGCAGGATTTGAGTCCCTGGCGGCATAGTGTGTTACTGATGGTAGGCTTTGTTACTTTGGTCCCAGCTCTCTGCAGGTCATTCACTAGGTCCCCCCGTGTGGTTCTGGGATTTTTGCCCACCGTTCTTGTGATCATTTTGACCCCATGCGGTGAGATCTTGCGCGGAGCCCCAGATCGAGGGAGATTATCAGTGGTCTTGTATGTCTTCCATTTCCTAATAATTGTTCCCACAGTTGATTTCTTCAAACCAAGCTGCTTACCTATTGCAGATTCAGTCTTCCCAGCCAGGTGCAGGTCTACAATTTTGTTTCTGGTATCCTTTGACAGCTCTTTGGTATTGGCCATAGTGGAGTTTGGAGTGTGACTGTTTGAGGTTGTGGACAGGTGTCTTTTATACTGATAACAAGTTCAAACAGGTGCCATTAATACAGGTAACGAGTGGAGGACAGAGGAGCCTCTTAAAGAAGAAGTTACAGGTCTGTGAGAGCCAGAAATCTTGCTTGTTTGTAGGTGACCAAATACTTATTTTCCACCATAATTTCCAAATAAATTCATTAATAATCCTACAATGTGATTTTCTGGATTTTTTTTTCTTCTCATTTTGTCTGTCGTAGTTGAAGTGTACCTATGATGAAAATTACAGGCCTCTCTCATCTTTTTAAGTGGGAGAACTTGCACAATTGGTGGCTGACTAAATACTTTTTTGCCCCACTGTACATATTTATATATTACAATTAAAATGTAAAAACAATCACAAATAATATTTTATATTAATTTCAAACAACGGCATTAGCATGAGAGCAACCAGTCCAAAACAATGTCCTCTCCTTTCAAAAAATATGCCTCAGTTTCAGAATCAAAGCTATGCGAGCTAATGGAGTCTTCAAAAAGCAGATCTGTCTCTCTTTCACGATCAATTTCCTCAAATTGTTTCTACATTTGTATATCTAGTCTTAGAATTAGCTTTCCTTGACTTATTCACCATGATGTTGGATAAATAAACAGCTGAAGATGCAAGTCACCGAAATACTGCTGTGCGTAATAAGCGTCGCTCCTTCACGGTTGAATTGGCAATGGCGAAAGAACGGTCCTTACGCCAGCGTTCATCTTACAACAAAGAACCATGGGATATTGCCGTTTACCTCTGCTCATTGGCTATCTACCCAGCTAGATTTCAAGACGATCAGTGGTCATTGGGTTAAAATACAGTCAATCAACGAGACAGTGGTCATATAATTGGTGCACAATGGGCTCCTCACTTGTTGTCTTCCAATCGGTTTTTCCGGGTCAATACATCCCACAAAATGACCCATCAAATTTGGTTGTGTTACAAACAAACAGTTGATTGCAAGGAAACCAAACATGACTGGATAAAGTCAGGGAAAGTCTGTCTATTTCACGTTGGATGTTACGTCGAAAATTGAATGACACGAAATTCAACGATAAGCGTTCACAAAATGTTTCGTGTTCGGCTATAAAAAATTGATTTAACCGAACAAAAGACCTTTCATTGTGTAACAATGAGCCTTGGGATTGCAACCAGAGCAAGATCTTCAAAGGTAAACGATTTATTTCAATGCAATCTGTGATTTTGTTACGCAAGTGCTGGTTGAATAAGTAGTTTGATATGGGGGTCTGTGCTCATAAAATCGCAGCGTATTCTTTCGCAATAAATCATTTTTTAAATCTGACAACGCAGTTGGATTAGCAAGATTCTAGGCTTTCGAACAATGTGAGACACTTGTATTTTCATGAATGTTTAATATGACTATTTATGTTCAGTGCGCAGAGAGGTTAATCACTTGTTAAACAAAATATTTTTCTCTGAGCAATTGTATTATTATAAAATATAATTTATTATTAAAGCTCAGTATTTATTTTATAGTCTTTTTTCATCACCTTTATAATGCGTGCCAAAACATTTTGAGATGACTGAATATGAAAGCTCCAGAAACAGCTCAGTGCATATGAGTGGAGTGACGTCAATACAAAGTATATGATTCATCTTCCTTCAGTGAGTGTAGATCCTGATGAAAATATTCCCCTCTGACACTAGTCAAACAGCCCCTGCTATACACAGAAGACACGGAAGCTTTGAACTTCTCTGAATGTTTCCCGTTGCAATCTCAGCCACATCCTTCCAAAGATGTCAAAAAGATGCCTTTGAGCTCATTCAGTACAGCAGCAAACATATGGAGAGAGTCCCTTGATTCATACCTTATGCTTAACAACACACAGATGGCTCTACACTGTTAGTGAAGGAAGCATACACACTGTTTGGTCTTGCTAAAAATAGAATCCCTCTCGCTCTTGTCCTTATTTTTCACCATCTTTAGATTAACCACTGTTTTTCTCTCTTTAGAACTCACATTTTCTTAGCTCTATTTTAAGAATCAATTCAACACTGACTAAGAGGGATTACGTGTTCTCTGTACCTTTCGTATTTCCATCTGATTAACCTTAAACTGTATGCATTTCCACATCTACAGTATATCCTTCAGATAATATCCATGAAAGGTTAAGTTCAGTATGAAGTGGAAATGCTGTTTCATATTCCAGCTTTTATTTACGTACCCAATCTGGATTCATTGAAAAATCATATGGTTTAAGTACAACTCTGACTTGTGTGATAAGTTTGTCTCTCCTCATTTGATAGTAAAGAAATGAACCACCACAAGCCACTGCTGCCCAAAAAAACATTACTGCACGTCTGAGGTTCGCAAAAGAGCAACTGGACAGATGAAACTACAGATGAATTGTTTGGAAGGAACACACAACACTATTTGTGGAGAAAAAAAAGGCACAGCACACCAACATCAAAACTTCATATCTCAACTGTAAAGTATGGTGGCGGGAGCATCATGGTTTGTGCTTTGCTGTGTCAGGGCCTGGACAGCTTGCTATCATTTACGGAAAAATGAGTTTATCAACAGTTTATCAAGACATTTTGCAGGAGAATGTAAGGCTATCTGTCCGCCAACTGAAGCTCAACAGAAGTTGGATGATGCAACAGGACAACGACCAAAAGCACAGAAGTAAATCAACAACAGATTGGCTTCAACAGAAGAAAATACTCCTTCTGGAGTGGCCCAGTCAGAGTCCTGACCTCAACTCGATTGAAATGCTGTGGCATGACCTCGAGCGGTTCACACCAGACATCCCAAGAATATTACGGAATTGGAACAGTTTTGTAAAGAGGAATGGTCCAAAATTCCTCCTGACCATTGTGCAGGTCTGATCCACAACTACAGAAAATGTTTGGTTGAGGTTATAGCTGCAAAAAGGAGGGTCAACCAGTTATTAAATCCAAGGCTTCACATACTTTTCCCACCCTGCGCTGTGAATGTTTACACGGTGTGTTCAATAAAGACATTAAAACGTAAAATTGTTTGTGTGTTATTAGTTTAAGCAGACTATGTTTGTCTATTGTTGTGGCTTAGATGAAGATCAGATAACATTTTAGGACAAATTTATGCAGAAATCCAGGTAATCCACATTACTTTTCCTTGACACTGTAAATAGCATGTTTTTTCTGCTATAAATCAGATTAGCATCCAGTAGATAAATCATAAAGCAGAAAAACCTGGAAAATATTTGTAAATTATTGACCGCCCCAAATATAGAGTGACATTGTTAACAGAATATTTTAGGTGGACTAAACAGATTTAATTTAACCTAGTTCAGAAACTGACTTCAGGCTCATGCTTATCTGAAATATAGTATGTAGGCCTACCAGTTGTTAGTTTCCATATATGCTAACAGTAACTTCAGGTCATGAATACAGGTCTCTCCATCGCTCTCTGCTCAGAGCTTTTGAAGCATTTGCTCTATTATTCCCCTTGAAGCTGTTTGGAATAATTAGAAGAGAAATGGGTTCCCACAATGAGACTGTGAATGTCTCCGCGGTGACGGATCTGGGCTCCGAATTTTTACGAGAATAGACACATACCACTGGATATTCAGGAGGCTGTAGGGGAAATACTAAGGCAACCAAGCAGTTGATAAGATTAAGATAAACATGTTAGAATCAAAGTGCCAATTTCAAGGGACTGTAGCTACAGTATGCATTTGTTATTATCTAATCCTGGAACATGTTGTTGCTGGGAGGAGCATATGCTGTGCATTTGCAATTTTCACAGAGCTAGCACATTCATGACCTGTTTGACATGAGGCGATAAACAGTGTTCTCTCCCAGGCAAGAGAAACGCCTCTGTTGTGTGTCTGCTTCCTATAACCTTGCAAAGTGTCCTCTGCTAACTCTGTCTTTACCTGTTCTTTCTTTCCCTATAGGCTAACCTTAACTGACAGTACCCTTCTGTTTAGTCTCTTACTTTTATCTTCATCATTTCCCCCCACCTGCCTGCTAACTCCCTCTGTCCGCTGGCTCCTGCCGTGCCGTACGTAGTGCAAGAAGCTGAACATGAGGAGGTGAAGGTGGTAGCGGACAACCAGGCCCCTCGCTCAGCCAAAAAGGGCAAGGCATCGACCAGCTCCACCCCGCAGACAGGCAGCGGCAAGAAGGAGAGGAAGGGGAAGCACAAAGGTCAGGCTTGCAGTTGCTGCATCCAGACAGACCGAGAGACAGACAGGCTACAGCAGCATGCATGGTCCTCTCTCTCTGTCTGTTGGCCAACTGTACAGCACGTCTCCATCTGTCTCAGCTCTGACTTCTACCGTGAGGGAAATGAAACACTCCAATTGATATCCTCAGGTTTTCAATGAGGAGGAAGTTTCATTTCTTGTGCCAGAATGAAATGCACCATGTGAGAGTGTGGTGCAGAGCAAGAGATACCACTTTGGTATCATGTAGAGTAAAACAGATTGCATGTGAAATTAGCTGCATGGACACCAGACCACGTATTTGTCTCCCAATTGATCTCCTTTGATAGCTGTATTATATTGCTGTATTGTCTTAATGAGTTGAGCTCTAAAAAGTCAATGTTAAGATGCCCCATGCTCCATAAGGTACATGGCTGTATGCGTCTCATTCACACACTCATCCTTTCAAACCTCCTCAAGCTGGATTGGACTCGGTTCTGTTCATGTTTCTGTCTCTGGTGGCACATAGTGGCATTCTAAAGCTAATCAAGCTGCCCTTACAGAGAAGTGAAGCATGCACTCAGGTGCTAAGTCTGTCCAAAATCTAATCAGAGTAATGATGTTCGAGAAGTCGGTTCTCTCTGCCTGCCAATTAAACACCTTAGTGGCTGCTGAAACGCTCCTTGGCCTTGATACAGACTTCATACGTAAGCAGCATGAATTAAAATGGAAGTGTGAAATTGTGCTCCCTCACTTTGATGTCTCTCTCAACTTCTGAGTTTCAATAATCAAATCAGTATACTGTATAATATAGTGTATGTATTTCTGGTCTCCTGAATGGCGCAGCGGTCTAAGGCACTGCTTCTCAGTGCTTGGGGCGTCACTATAGACACCTGGTTCAATTCCAGGCTGTATCAGAACCGGCCGTGATTGGGAGTCCCATAGGGCGGCGCCCAGCATTGTCCGGGTTTGACCGGTGTAGGCCGTCATTGTAAATAAGAATTTGTTCTTAACTGACTTGCCTAGTTAAATAAAGGTTCAATAAAAAAATTGCCAGTGGCTGTCTGAAATGCTTGTTTACCAATGATGCAGATTAAAAAAAATATATAATAATAAAATAAGTAGTAGCACGGTGAATAAATATACACAAGAATGGAGCTACAGTTTAAGTCAGAAGTTTACATTGGAGTAGGTTGGAGTCATTAAAACTTGATTTTCAACCACTCCACAAATGTCTTGTTAAAATACTATAGTTTTGGCAAGTCGGGTAGGACATCTACTTTGTGCATGACAAGTCATTTTTCCAACAATTGTTTACAGACAGATTATTTCACTTATAATTCACTGTATCACAATTCCAGTGAGTCAGACGTTTACATACACTAAGTTGACTGTGCCTTTAAACAGCTTGGAAATTCCAGAAAATTATGTCATGGCTTCTGATAGACTAATTGACATAATTTGAGTCAATTGGAGGTGTACCCGCTGATGTATTTCAAGGCCTACCTTCAAACTCAGTGCCTCTTTGCTTGACATCATGGGAAAATCAAAAGAAATCAGCCAAGACCTCAGAAAACAATTGTAGACCTCTACAAGTCTGGTTCATCCTTGGGAGCAATTTCCAAACACCTGAAGGTACTATGTTCATCTGTACAAACAATCAGCTTGGAGGGGAATGTGATGTTGAACGCTGAGCTGTAGTCTATGATCAGCATTCTCACATAGTTACTTTCCCTCTTGTCCAGGTAGGAGAGGGCAGTGTGAAGTGAAATTGTGCTTGGAACCCTTTTTGCATTCTCTTTTGACTCATCACAACGCTGTTGCTACTGTTTATCTATCCTGTTGCCTAGTCCCTTCATCCCTACCTATATGTACATCTACCTCAATTACCGCATACTCTTGCACATTGACTCGGTACTGGGATTTTCACGCAAGACATAGTGTTGTATTCCTCGAAGTGTGCATAAATGGCATTTAGCTCGTTTGGGCGTTCTGCATCTCACTGGGTTTCCTTTGTAATACGTTATCGTCTGTAAACCCTGCCAGATACGACAAGCATCGAAGTCGGTGTAATAGGATTCCACCTTTCTCCTATATTGTCCGTTTGCATTTTCGATGTCTTATCCAAGGTTGTACCGGGCTTTCTTGTATGCGTCCATGTGTCCCGTTCCTTGTAAGCGGTAGCTCTAACTTTTAATCTGCGTGGATATTGCCTGTAATCCATGGTTTTTGGTTTTGATACGTTCATATAGTCACTGTAGTCACATCATCTATGCACTTATTGAAGAGGCCTGTGACCGGTGTGGTAAACTCCTCAATGCTATCATATGAAACCCGGAACATATTCCAGCCTGTAGTAGCAAAACAGTCTTGTAGCCTCGCGTCTGCTTCATCAAACCACTTTCGTATTGAGCATGTCGCTGGTACTTCCTGTTTGAGCTTTTGTTTATAATAAGTAATCAGAAGAATAGAGTTGTCGTCAGATTTTCTGAAGTGAGGACAAGGGAGTGGCTCGTATGCGTTTCTGTGGGTAGAATAAAAGTGGTTTAGGGTTTTAGCGCGCCTAGTGTCGCAGAAGACGTGTTGATAAAAGTGAGGTGGAACTAGGGTTGGAAAATTCCGTGAACTTTCATTAAATTCCCTGTAACGGCGTTCGTCTGTTGAAGGAGAGTCGGACCAAAATGCAGTGTGGTGGTTACTCATGTTCTTTAATGAAAAAATAGCGATACATGAAATAACTAAATAAATACAAAAACAACAAACGAAACGTGAAAACCTAATTACAGCCTATCTGGTGAACCCTACACAGAGACAGGAACAATCACCCACAAAATACACAGTAAAACCCAGGCTAAATAAATATGGTTCCCAATCAGAGACAACGAGAATCACCTGACTCTGATTGAGAACCGCCTCAGGCAGCCAAGCCTATGCTAGACACACCCCTAATCAGCCACAATCCCAATGCCAAAAAAAAAACAAATACGACAACACAATAAACCCATGTCACACCCTGGCCTGAACAAATAATTAAAGTAAACACAAAGTACTAAGACCAAGGCGTGACAGAACCCCCCCCAAGGTGCGGAGTCCCGGACGCACCTCAAAACCATAGGGAGGGTCCGGGTGGGCGTCTGTCCATGGTGGCGGCTCCGGCTCGGGACGTGGACCCCACTCCAATGTCTTAGTTCCTCCCCCTTGCGTCCTGGGATAGTCCACCCTCGCCGCCGACCATGACCTCGTAGTCCTCACCCAGAACCCCACTGGACTGAGGGGCAGCTCGGGACTGAGGGGCAGCTCGGGACTGAGGGGCAGCTCGGGACTAAGGGGCAGCTCGGGACTGAGGGGCAGCTCGGGACTGAGGGGCAGCTCGGGACTGACTGGACTGGGAAACCCGGGACTGAGCCCGGGACTGAGGGGAAGCCCGGGACTGAGGGGAAGCCCAGTACTGAGAGGAAGCCCAGTACTGAGAGGAAGCCCAGTACTGAGATGAAGCTCAGGCAGGTAGTTGGCTCCGGCAGATCCTGGCTGGCTGGCGGATCTGGAAGAGTCTGGTTGACTGGCAGATCTGGAAGAGTCTGGTTGACTGGCAGATCTGGAAGAGTCTGGTTGACAGGCAGATCTGGAAGAGTCTGGTTGACTGGCAGATCTGGAAGAGTCTGGTTGACTGGCAGATCTGGAAGAGTCTGGTTGACTGGCAGATCTGGAAGAGTCTGGTTGACTGGCGGATCTGGCTGCTCCATGCAGACTGACAGCTCTGGCTGCTCCATGTAGATTGGCAACTCTGGCTGCTCCATGCAGATTGACAGCTCTGGCTTCTCCATGCAGACTGGCGGCTCTGGCTGCTCCATGCAGACTGGCAGCTCTGGCTGCTCCATGCAGACTGGTAGCTTTGTGCAGACTGACAGCTCTGGCTGCTCCATGCAAACTGGCAGCTCAGGCTGTTCCATGCAAACTGACAGCTCAGGCTGCTCCATGCAGACTGACATCTCAGGCTGCTCCATGCAGACTGACAGCTCTGGCTGCTCCATGCAGACTGACAGCTCTGGCTGCTCCATGCAGGCTGACAGCTCTGGCTGCTCCATGCAGGCTGACAGCTCTGGCTGCTCCATGTAGGCTGACAGCTCTGGCTGCTCCATGCAGACTGGCAGCTCTAGCTGCTCTATGCAGACTGGCAGCTCTGGCTGCTCTATGCAGACTGGCAGCTCTATGCAGACTGGCAGCTCTGGCTGCTCCATGCAACCTGGCAGCTCTGGCCGCTCCATGCAGACTGGCAGCTCTGGCCGCTCCATGCAGACTGGCAGCTCTGGCCGCTCCATGCAGACTGGCAGCTCTGGCCGCTCCATGCAGACTGGCAGCTCTGGCTGCGTTCAACAGGCAGGAGGCTCCGGCAGCGCTGTAGAGGAGGAAGGCTCTGGAAGCGCTGAACAGGCGGGAGACTCCGACAGCGCAGGAGAGAAGGATGGCTCTGGCTGTGCTGAACAGGCGAGGCACACTGAAGGCCTGGTGCGTGGTGCTGGAACTGGTGGTACTGGATCGAGGACACGCACAGGAAGCCTGGTGCGGGGAGCTGCTACCGGAGGACTGGTGTGTGGAGGTGGCTCTGGATAGACCGGACCGTGCAGGCGCACTGGAGCTCTTGAGCACCAAGCCTGCCCAACTTTACCTGGCTCGATGCCCACTCTAGCCCGGCCAATACGAAGAGCTGGTATGTACCGCAACGGGCTATGCACCCGCACTGGAGACACCGTGCGCTCCATAGCATAACACGGTGCCTGCCCGGTCTCTCTAGCCCCCCGGTAAGCACAGGGAGTTTGCGCAGGTCTCCTACCTGGCATCGCCATACTCCCTGTGAGCCCCCCCCAATACATTTTTGGAGGTGACTCTCAGGCTTCCATCCGCCTCGCCGTGCTGCCTTTTCATACCAGCGCCTCTCCGCCCTCGGCGCCTCCAGTTCTTCTTTGGGGCGTCGATATTCACCAGGCTGTGCCCATGGTCCTTTTCCGTCCAATATCTCTTCCCAAGTCCAGAAGTCCTTTGATCGCTGCTCCTCACGATTAACAGGGAGAGTTGGCTCAGGTCTGACTCCTGACTCTGCCACTCTCTCCCTGAGCCCCCCCCAATACATTTTTGGGGCTGCTTTTCAGGTTTCTTTCTGCGCCGCCGTGTCTTTCTCTTCGACTCCATTCTCCTATAGCCCTCTTCGCACTGCTCCAGCGAATCCCAGGCGGGCTCCGGCACTCTCTCTGGGTCGACCGCCCACCTGTCTATTTCCTCCCAAGTCGTATACTCCATACTCCTGCTGTCCATAACATCCTCCCGTGTCCATTCCTCCCTTCGCTGCTCCTACTGTCGCTGCCTGTTACCACGCCGCTCGGTCCGGGTGTGGTGGGTGATTCTGTAACGGCGTTCGTCTGTTGAAGGAGAGTCGGACCAAAATGCAGCGTGGTGGTTACTCATGTTCTTTAATGAAAAAATAGCGATACATGAAATAACTAAATAAATACAAAAACAACAAACGAAACGTGAAAGGCTGTAATTAGGTTATCTGGTGAACACTACACAGAGACAGGAACAATCACCCACAAAATACACAGTAAAACCCAGGCTACCTAAATATGGTTCCCAATCAGAGACAATGAGAATCACCTGACTCTGATTGAGAACCGCCTCAGGCAGCCAAGCCTATGCTAGACACACCCCTAATCAGCCACAATCCCATTGCCTACAAAAACCCCAATACGACAACACAATAAACCCATGTCACACCCTGGCCTGAACAAATAATTAAAGAAAACACAAAATACTAAGACCAAGGCGTGACATTCCCTGGTTTTCTTAAAATCCCAGTTGGAGGTTTCCCTGAATCAGGAGGGAATGAGCAGAAAATCCAGAATCAGGAGGGAATGAGCAGGAAATCCAGAATCAGGAGGGAATGAGCAGGAAATCCAGAATCAGGAGGGAATGAGCAGGAATCCAGAATCAGGAGGGAATGAGCAGGAAATCCAGAATCAGGAGGGAATGAGCAGGAAATCCAGAATCAGGAGGGAATGAGCAGGAAATCCAGAATCAGGAGGGAATGAGCAGGAAATCCAGAATCAGGAGGGAATAAACAGGAAATCCAGAATCAGGAGGGAATAAGCAGGAAATCCAGAATCAGGAGGGAATAAGCAGGAAATCCAGAATCAGGAGGGAATAAGCAGGAAATCCAGAATCAGGAGGGAATAAGCAGGAAATCCAGAATCAGGAGGGAATAAGCAGGAAATCCATAATCCGGAGGGAATAAACAGGAAATCCAGAATCCGGAGGGAATAAGCAGGAAATCCGCAATCCTCCAACTAGAGTTTTGTGAATTTACTGAAAGTTTTCAGAATTTTGCAACCCTAAGTAGAACTGTTGTCTCCCTGCGTTAAAGTCTCCACCCACCAGAAACGCTGCCTCTGGGTGAGCAGTTTCATGTTTGTTTATGGCACCATACAGTTCGTTGAGTGCCAAAGTGGTGTTGGTTTGTGGAGGGATGTAGACAACTGTGATAATTACAGATGAGAATTATCTTGGTAGATAAGAGTCTGCAGCTTACCATGAGCTTTTTATATCTGGTGAGCAAAAGCTATAGATTTCCTCACTGGAAGCAGCACACCAGTTGATGTTTATGAAGAGACACCCCCTCCCCCCTTGGATTTGCCTGAGGCCACATTCGTCCGATCGCGCCGCTGCCTGGAGAAACCACTGAGTTCTACATACATGGTCATCCAGCCACGTCTCTGCAAGGCATATAATATCTCAGCTTTTCAAATCTCTCTGATAGAAGACTCTCGAATGAAGCTCATCCATATTATTCTCGAGTGACTGGACATTTGCCAATAGAACGGAGGGGAGTGATGGTCGATATTCTATTCGTCTCAGTCTCACAAGGATGCCGGCTCGTCTGCCACGTCTATGCCTGCAGTGTTTTGGTTGCCCATGCAGCCAAGGAATGGGGTCCAGTATGAACAAGGGAACAGCTGAGTCGGAGTTGAAGTCGGATATGATAGTCGAAATTGAGATTAGCAACTGTTTATCTGTCCAGAATTGCATGGCGGTCATGTGTGATAATAGTATGAACTTTCTCTATGAAACAAAGTAAAGATAAATACGAAAAGGTCACTAAGTCAGGTTGGAACTCGTAAGATGTCGCTCTTATCCGTTTGCGCCATCTTTGTTGCTGCACAATTAATGCAGGAAATTGCTCTTGAAGTAATGTAAAGGCAAATTATTGATATAATAAATAATAATACATGTTTTTATTGTCACATACACCAGATAGGTACAGTGAAATGTGTTCATTTCCAGTGATGGGTATGTTTTATTCCACTCTGATCGAGTGATCCCTATCCCTGACATACAGAGTGAGCCCTCCAGGCTGGTTTATGGGAAGCCCACTACCTTGTAAAGATGGTGTAGGTAACAGGGATGTTTGTCATCTCAGGATGCTTTTGTAATCCTTACTCATCTGTTCAATGCTATTGTTTTTCCTCCAATGTGATTCACTCAGGGCTAGTGATTAATCAGACTAGAGTCACGACGTCGTTCAACACCGATATGGCCCCTTTCTTCTTACGGAATGATGGCTTACCTCGTCACACGCGCACACACACACACACACATATATATATATATATATATATATATATATATATATATATATATATATATATATATATATATATATATACATACACACACACACACACACAGTTGCTCTTTGAAACGAGGGTTGGCTGCTTCGCTAACGCCACACTAACAAAGGGCTGCAATCTCCTTCTGAAAGCAGCAGTAATTCTTGTGTAATCACAGTGTTAAAAAGACAGTCACTAATTCAGTTGGGAGCAATAAAACACTCTTTCAGAATGTGCGTTTTACCGGCCGTGATTTCATCTGGCTCATCTCATTTAATCGCTTGTTGCACTGCTATGGTGATGAGACAGAAGAGGATGAGGAAAAACAGTATGTCAGTGGCTTTGAAGCAGTAATGACCAGGAGGCCTCATTTATAACCGCTGTGCATCATTTCTGAAAAGGCTACCCTCTTCAAAAAAATCCCCCAAATCCAATACAAACGATTAGAATCCAATAGAAAATCATTTTGGAACCTACCCTATAGGATTTCATCCTGTCGGTCCTATCGTAGAGGATTTTATCCGATAGGACTGGTTCTAAAATATGATCGTTTATTGGGGAGATTCTTGAATTTGAATCCTGTATAAGATAAAAACCTATCGGATAGAATCCCATAGGAGTCCAATAGGAATGGTTCCAAAATCTGATAGGATTGAACCACTCCCTTATTGTGGTGGTGTGTTTAAGAGGTTGAGAACCTCAGGGAATTATCACTGGTGTGGGTAGTCAAAGAGATGGACATTGTGCTCCGGAGAGACATGGGAGAGAATGTTCCTCAGTTTACTTGTCTTTAATCTTGATTGCAGTTTAACATAAATGTTCAGGTTTCTGTGCCATATTAGATTTGAAATTATTTGCGCTAATTTCCTGTATTAAGACCTTATGTGTTACTACATTACACAACCTCACGTTTCAACTACATTGAATTGAGGGTCATTACACATCCTTTTTACCTCAGATTAGACCGGGGGTCTTGGGACTTCAAATTCTACTATCGTTTTGAAAACGCGAATGGCAGGCAACATTTGAAATGCTCTGTATAAAAGTCACTGGCCTCACACCAATACATGGATTCATCACTCAAATAAGAGCTAACCCTTGTCACTGGGGCGGCAGGGTAGCCTAGTGGTTAGAACATTGGACTAGTAGCCGAAAGGTTGCAAGTTCATATCCCCGAGCTGACAAGGTACAAATCTGTCGTTCTACCCCTGAACAGGCAGTTAACTCACTGTTCCTAGGCTGTCATTGAAAATAAGAATTTGTTAAACATTTAAAAACTGTTGATATCCTATGGCGAGTTGTGATTTGTTGAAGTTAATAACAAAGCAACTGATTTATTTCCTTCCCCGTTTCGGCATTCCTCACAACTTCCATCCGACATTCTAGAATTTAGATGACTGTCTACAGCAAAGTCTCTTCTAACCAGTGATATACAAATGATTCTCATATTCAGTCTGGCCTTTGAATAGTGTTAGTTTAAACAGTGCATACACTCCAAATGTTTGCCCCTGCTCTGTTGATTTCAAATTCATATCGATATGACTGATGAACAAAATCGTGTTGTTTCTTTCCTCATTGGTGACCCACTTGCAACAATCGTAAATGTAGCTGGCTGTCTTCTACAAGTTGTCCTCTAACCAGTGATATACATATTATTCCCAGATTCCGTGTGTTTGTTTTTAGTAAGGTTAGTTTGAACAGGACATGTAACCCCCCTCTCATTCTACTGATTTCAACGTGATATCAATGTGAGGGATTGCCAAATAAGTGTTGCGTTTCTCTTTCCGTTTTGGCCACACCCCCAAAGCAAAATGCATCACTACAAAATGTAGCTGGTTGTCATCAGCAGGTTGACCTCTAACGAGTGATGTAAAAATGATTTCCAGTTTCCATGTGGTTTTTGAGTTGTGTTAGTTTCAACAGTGCACACAAACCTGATTTCTCCCCTAATTAATATGAATGATTATTTGCCACTTGTCAAAACAACAGGCTTTTTGGTGCATATGCAGTTCATAAGGTGCTCGTTAAAAAGAATAGAAGAAATATGACAAACATGTCCATCTGGGGCGGCAGGTAGCCTAGTGGTTAGAGCGTTGGACTAGTAACCGGAAGGTTGCAAGATCAAATCCCTGACCTGACAAGGCCGTTCTGCCCCTGAACAAGGCAGTTATTAACCCACTGTTCCTAGGCCGTCATTGAAAATAAGAATTTGTTCTTAACTGACTTGCCTAGGAAAATAAAATCAATTTAAAAAATCCACAGTTGCACAAAATACTAGGCCACTTGCCTGTTTGCAATACTTAAACCACTCGAAACTGTGCGTACGCATGGTCTAAAGTTTGCAGGAAGGTGAGCACATTCTCATGTCAAGTTAACTTTTGCATGAAGACTGGCACACGCATGTTTTGGGGTATATTTTGTACAGGTTTATAAATGAGGCCCCCACCACTCCATTCGTGTGAAAGGGACTAGTAATCTGGTGCTTGATTGGCTGAATCAGTAGCTGACTAGCAGCAGGGACATCATGTTCTGCCCTGTTACGCAGGCTAATTAAATGGCAAAGAAGCAGCAGAAGTCTTAAGAGTCAGGACGAAAATATACCACATCAACCCACAAAGGCTTTCAAATCTGAATTTCACTGCATGACTCCTATTACCCAGGCAAATGTCATCTACTAGACTCCATTTACTTATACTGTATGAGTTTTTTTCCAACAGATTTCCATTCATTCTCCATGTCATGTTTGCATGCTTGTAGGCATGTTATGTGTTAGTTTTGACACATTACAGTATGTTTGTGCATGATCTAATGCATGTGTGTTACTACTGTTACTGTACGACTATGGAGGTCTGACCCTGATGGGGCTGGTTGGGTGTGGTGGTGTGGCAGGACTCGATGGGCCGGCGTCCTTCCAGGAAGAGGGCCAGATCCAGATCATGACGGTGGGTCACTGGGCCGTGGAGGAGGGGAGTGAGGGAGATGCTGTGATCAGTGCTCAGTCACAGGGCAAGCAGGACCTGAGGGTCACCATGCTTAAGAAAGGTATCAATACATATCGGCCTATCACTGGCCTCCAGCCTGATCTGTGTACATGTACAGTCCCTCTGTGGCTTCGATTGGTCTGAAACACAGGTCAGAGAGTGATTGGCACTTGTCCTCTCCAATCATGCAGTGATTGGTCTGAGATTATGAGATTGTGAGGACCTTGGATTTATTATACAGTAAGACCTGTCAAATACAGCTCTCCTTTCCCCTGAGATCTTTGCCAACTGAACAATAACATCTAAGTCAACTAAACAGTAACATCATGCTTATTACACCATGAATAACACCATACTAAAAACATCAACAGTACTCCACTTGTTTTGTTCCTCTTGGTAAATAGGTTTCCAGTTTCCACCACCTTTTGATAGCTGAAAACATACTGTACACAGTGACAGTTAGATACATTTATCTTAAAAAGTATCATGGGCAACCAACCAATTCAGGAAGCAGCAGGTATGCTATGACCTGTTGTGATGCTTTTAGTGAGCATGCTACAGGTGTCTATTGGCAGCTTTTCATGGTTCTTTCCCTGTTGGAGAGAGAACCTCATACAGTTCAGACTCTACCCAGAACACTACCATGCCTTTAGACTTACAGTAGTGTATCCAAACCTCTCCATGAACTGATGTTTCAGAACAGGCTTATGTGTCTATGTTCCTGTGTGTTGTATCTTTGTGTACAGTGCTTGGTGTATGGTGCAGCATGCATTTACAGTTCTGTTGTTATTCAAACAGCATTACCAGGAGCACCACAATGCCATTACATTATGTATTTTCTGTTTGAAGGTATTTCAAGTAGTATGAACTTTGACGAAGAGGAGGATGACGAGGATGAAGTCAGTTCCAGTTCCTCTCAGCTCAACAGTAACACACGTCCAGGCTCTGCCACCAGCAAGAAGTCCTGCAAGGTACACCATCTGATGCTCTGTGGTCATCTATTGATTCCTGACTCTTGGATGGAGCTTTTACTTTACACACAGTGTGCACTAATGCACCCTCTATTTGCTTTGTTCCTCTGCGCAGCGGGGCTCAGCCATTAGTCCATTTGGGGAATGACGACAGAGCAGTTTTGTGTTTTGGGCTACATAATGCTCAACCTATTCCTCTTGTGTATCTGTATTATTGTCATTTGAACTGTAGTTTGTTGATGCATGGAAGCAGCCCAGACATCTTCTGATGTGAATAGTTTTACCTAATGGAAATGGGAGTTTTTTCCCCCTGATCTCAGAATCTAAGCAGTCTCATGAATCCATCTGAGAGGAGAAAGGGGAATTTTTGTATATCAAACTGCCTCTCTAAATCATGTCCTTGCTGAACTCTTTGGTAGCTGAATATAATATTCCGGTTGGCATGGCTTTCTATCATGCAGTTGACATACCCTGGCCCTTTGGCCCCCTGGCAGTTTTGAAATGCTATTTAAAATACCCCCCTGAAAAGACAAATGACAGTCCACAAAATGACAGGCTACTAAGTCTTAGGTTAGCTCTGGTATTTCTGACTTGTCATCTGTCATATTCCGAAATAACTGCTGATTATTATTTGTATGAATATTTTAAACCTGCAGGAAATGTGTTGTGAGAGCAGGCTGTTTTTCTCTGCTGTTTCTTTCCTCCCCTGCTGTCGGACTTAGAGGTAGAGCTAGTCAGAGGAGGTGGTGGGCTGTGTAGTCTCCTGTGGTTCGAGGAGGTTGAGGGGAAGTGACTCTTTAGTGTACTGTGGGCTTTAGAGAGGCACCTGACATCAGGAGTGACATTAGAAGCTACCCTGAGCACCTGATCATGTCACCTACCTGCTGAGACAGTCTGTCTCTTACTATAAGTTTGGTTGTTAATCATGTCTCCTCGCTGCCTGGTCCTTCCATGTGGATCTAACCCCCTGTTGAAACCCAGATGGCGTCTACACAGCCTCATGGTTTTAAACACAATGTGCTAATGTAGTTTCAGTCCCCAATGGATGTTTTATAATAACCATTATCATTTTATAATGAAAGGGATGCAGAACAGCCGAAGGTACGGTAATCTGATGTTTTGAACGTGACATGGACTGATGTGTCTCTCTGTCCCTCAGGAGGCAGCCTCAGCGTCCACCCCTCCCGTCAGTGAGCCGGCCATCGACGTGGATGACCTGGAAGAGTTCACCCTGAGACCAGCCCCTCAGGGGATCACGGTGAAGTGCAGGATCACCAGAGACAAGAAGGGCATGGACCGAGGCATGTACCCTACCTACTACCTCCACTTGGAGAGGGAGGATGGGAAGAAGGTGAGTGTGGAGCAGAAGGATAAATACTTACCACACTGACAGAACCAAAATGTGACCCTTTAGGGCAGGGCTGTTCAATGTCAGTCCTGGATGGCCAAAAAACGACTGCTTTTCATCCTCTCCTTCTAATAAGGGACTGATTTAGACCTAGGACACCAGGTTAGTGCAATTAACTACCAGGTTGAAACAAAAATCAGAAGTGTTTCTGCCCTCCAGGACCAGAATTGAACAGCACTGCTTTAGGGCCACCATCCATCCTGACACCACTTGACCCTCTGCCTATGAACAAAAACTGGTGTCAAATACCATCATGACACTATGAATTAGCATGACCAATCAACCGTGAAAGGCTGTGAAAGGAGTACATGCTTTGATTGTTTAGTGGAGCTGGTTAGATGAGGCTAATTTAGATGTTGCAGCCTCAAATCCCAGGGCTTATTGATGATGGTGTTGTTTCTGATGAAGTTGCTTTGCTAATTGGATTTGTTCTTGCCATAGGTGTTCCTGTTAGCTGGAAGGAAGAGAAAGAAGAGCAAAACATCTAATTACCTCATCTCCATCGATCCCACCGATCTGTCTCGAGGGGGGGAGAGTTTCATCGGGAAGCTGCGGTGAGTGAGTCTGCTGCTGTTTCTTTTGAGCACGGGGCTGCAGCTGCAATTTTCACAATAATGAGCTTGTCATTTTGGGAAATCCAGGTTAACTTCCAAGAAACTGTGGAAGATGGTTGTTTCTCTTTCCGACTGTAGACCTATTTTTTTATTTTTTTATTTTACCTTTATTTTACTAGGCAAGTCAGTTAAGAACAAATTCTTATTTTCAATGATGGCCTAGGAACAGTGGGTTAACTGCTTGTTCAGGGGCAGAACGACAGATTTGTACCTTGTCAGCTCGGGGATTTGAACTTGCAACCGTTTACTAGTCCAACGCTCTAACCACTAGGCTACCCTGCCGCCCCGGGCAGAGGTATTACAACAATGTAGAGTAGAGCAGGCTACTGAGTGCATGCTCATACTTATCTGTCAACTCCATGGGATTCTCTAACCTTAAATATATGTTATGCAAGAAGGACGTTTGCCTTTTTGGAGTAGCTGAATGAATGTTCTGTTTGATATATGCTGTAGTGAATTAGGGGCTATGCAGGCCCACACCTGGCTGCTCTCGTGGAGAAGACAAAGTAATTGGATTCATTACTTCCGTTTGAGCGCTCATTGTTGGGATGAGGAAGCAACACCTGTGTGTTGGCAGCCAGGGGGCCAGGGTTGATTAAAACAAGGACAGAGAGACCCTGTGGGCACACTGGAGAGGGGCACTGCTGCAGCCTACACACCCTGGCAGACGCTTCCTATAAGGATGTGTGGGTGGGTCTGCACTGACGACAGTATGTCTACATTGTTTTGATTCATCAGCTTTGTGTCTGTGTGTGTGTGTGTGTGTGTGCGCATACATACAGTGCCTTCAGAAAGTATTCACATAAAGTATTTCAATATTTTGTTGTGTTAAAATGGATGAAATTGAGATTTTGTATCACTGGCCTACACATAATAACCCATAACTTACACATAATAACCCATAACTTACACACAATACCCAGTGGAATTATGTTTTTATTTTATTTTTATTTAACCTTTTATTTAACTAGGTAGTGGCTGTGATAGGCGAAAACTGAAGATGGATCAACAACATTGTAGTTACTCGACAATACTAACACATGTTTGGGGAAATTCCAACACAGCATATCACTGAGTACCCCTCTTCATATTTTCAAGCATGGTGGTGGCTGAGTCATGTTATGGGTATGCTTGTCATCGGCAAGGACTAGGGTGTTTTTGGGGATAAAAAGAAGCTGAATAGAGCTAAGCTCAGGCAAAATCCTTTCACTCTGCTTTCCAACAGACACTGGGAGATTCAAATTCACCTTTCAGCAGGACAATAACCTAAAACACAAGGCCAAATATACACTGGAGTTGCTTACCAAGACAACGTTGAATGTTTATGAGTGGCGTAGTTGCAGTTTTGACTTAAATCGGGTTGAAAATCTATGGTAAGCCTTGAAAATGGCTGTCCAGTAATGATCAACAACCAACTTTAGCTTGAATATTTTTTTTTGTGTGCAAATATCATACAATCCAGGTGTGCAAAGCTCTTTGAGACTTACCCAGAAAGACTCGCAGCTGTAATCACCGCCAAAGGTGATTCTAACATGTATTGACTCAGGGGTGTGAATACTTACGTAAATTAGATATTTCTGTATTTCATTTTCAAAACATTTTCCCAAAAAATCTAAACGTTTTTACTTTGTCATTATGGGGTATTGTGGGTGAGACAGATGGGTGAGAAAGAAAAAAACTACAACTAAATATGGAATAAGTAAAGGGGTATGAATACTTTCTGAATACTTTCTGTGACCAGATTTCACTGTGGGGGTTTACTTTTGTTTACGCCTGTTCACACTCTCTTATTAAGCCTTAGCCCAACCCATCTCTTTAAGAATTCACATGTAAACGCATGGCCAGCAACTGTCAGCATGGGCGACCCTCCATTATCTCAACCAATCGTGGCTAGCAAGGAAGGATCCTGTCTTTCTCCCTATATAGCTCAGGGCTTTCTATTTGGCTAAACTAGGCTCATAGTTAAACATTTTTATTCATATTTACGGATCCCGTACAAGTTTGTGATTAAGGCACATGAAAGTTCACATGTTCAAGAAGGCATTTGTGCAAAACAATCTACAAATATATTAAAACGTCCCTGCTGTGAAGTAGAAACTAGCCTCAAACGCCACCGATCCTGTAACCAGTCACATATTGTCTGGGCCTGCTCACTGTCTGCGTTAGTATAGAATAGTGCCGGGGCTCCAGGCTTTGATTTCCAGGAAGGCAGTGACATCAGGGCTCCTTAGAGATAGGATCAGCTCTGGCCACACTCTTCATTAATCTGGTATACTGGCTGCTTCTGCTGGTCGATAGGCTGTACTTCCCTCCCCTCCGCGCCTCTCGCTCCTCACGCCTCTGTCATCACAGTAACACTTGACTGATGGAGAGCTGGATTGAGAAGAGCAGCTGACCTTTCACCTGCCACTTGTGAGAGTCATGGACAGGCCGCATAAATGAGCTCCTGACTTTTCAATTGACCTTTAAGAGCCGTCCAATCCGCCATTAGGGGCTCCAGTTGTGATTGAGGTAAAGGGATTAACAGAGATATGAGCCATTATTCAACCTAGCTGTGCAGACGTCTCATCTAACCCTCTCCAACTGTTTATAGCCATACAATTATTTATTTTGACAGCTAATAACGAAATAATGCAGTTTTAATTCATAAATTAAATTTACTATGGCAATAGTATAAACACCATGATTGCATGTACTGTAAGATATGATAAACACTAATTGTAATTTGAAATAATGTGATGGTGACTTTTGAAAGACTAATGACTCAACCGTTTAACCAAAAACAATGATGTTGTTGATGATGATGATGATGTAAACCATTAACATTGATTGCGCATCATGGGCTGGATACAAATGTATTGTTTTCTTAAGGTTGATTAGCAGAGCCTTTTTCCTACTCATTGAGTCTGATTGAAGGATGGGCTCCTGGAGGTGGCTGATTAGGGATAATGGCCACTGCCTTCATCTGTCTCAATGGCTCCTTCTCCCTTTAGTATGGCATGGCATACTCTCCCAGTCCCTCTGTATCCTCAGTGTGTTTTCTCTTCTCTACAGGTCCAACCTCATGGGAACCAAGTTTACAGTGTATGACAGTGGACAGAACCCTGGGAAGACAACCTCCAGCCTAGAGGCTACTAACCTGCGGCAGGAGCTGGCAGCTGTCTGCTATGTGAGTCCTCCTGTTGTCTATTACCCATATACAAACAGGCAAACATTGAGCTACTCTCAGGCCCATAGCTAATTAGCGTTGCCTTAGTCTGGGGGAGACATGGACGTGTCAGACACAAGTAAGAGAGGAGAGGCAAGCAAGGTCAAATACATACACTGAATCCAGAGACCGCACACAGAGCACTACTCTCAGGCATTAGGACAAGCCCCTGTAGCCCCTTAATAACAGTGCCTTCATCTGGGGAGACATCGGTGTGTCAGACACATAATAGCAAATAAAATAAAAGAGGCAAACCTGGATGAATCCATACAATGTCATGGGGTTAGCAGGCAAAGCCACAGAGCATTGGTGTTGGAACAAGGGGACACCTAGTGCTCACATTTAAATGGCAACGGTTTTGACCTGATACTTTATCAACGAGGACTCTGTGGTTGACAGACTGGACCATAATATAAGTCCCCACTGTACTTATTTTACAGGAAACCAATGTTTTAGGGTTCAAAGGACCTCGTAAAATGAGTGTCATCATTCCTGGAATGAACATGGACCATGTGAGAGTCGCCATCTGCCCACGGAATGTAAGTCAAAAAAAGTATTCCTCAATGTAGGTAGAGTATGTTAGGGACTAGTGGTGTGGTTTCAGTTGGTTGCCTTGAATAATGGTTTACCTGTCTGACTTATTCTCGCTACTCAGGACCATGAGTCTTTACTGGCGCGGTGGCAGAACAAGAGCACAGAGAGCGTGATCGAGCTTCACAACAAGACCCCCGTGTGGAACGACGACACTCAGTCCTACGTTCTCAACTTCCACGGCAGAGTCACTCAGGCCTCAGTCAAGAATTTCCAGATCATCCACGACAATGACCGTGAGCTCTCCAGATTCTTACTGCCTCCATGTCATATACTTTGTGCATCCTATTCCATAATCTGATGAAAAATTGGTGCACTATATAGGGCAAGGATGGGCAATCAGTTGCGCCGGCCCCCCTTTTGAAGGAACTCTGATCAGTCGGGGTCTCAACCTACTGTTGCGAGTTAGAATAGTAGAATACACAAGGTGTCATTTTGAAATGTGGTTGTGCATCAGCAGTTTTTCTCTTTTTATGTCAGTCACTGATAGTCAGTCAATTAGCCCATATCAACATTTTTTGGGGGATTGCTAAATTAGTTTTGCGGCCAGCTATTGAATTACCAGCTATAGGGCCCCCATTGATTTTGTTAGTCAGTCAGATATCATATTAAAAACTGTAAACATTTCTCTCCACCCTATGGCAAACTGTGTAGAATTGTAGGAAATTAGCTGTAAAAAAAGCTAATTTTCCTCCCTACCCCATGGCAAAATATGTCAAATTGCAGCAAACTTGCTTTAACACTGCAACACTTTCTCTACAGCCAATGGCAACGTGTAGAATTGCATGAAATGAACTATAAAATGTAATGCCATAGTAGCAAAGTAGTTACAATTTAGCAGATTAACACTGGAGTGATAGATGAGCAGACGATGGTGTGTAAATAGTGATACTGGTGTGCAAAAGAGCAGCAAAGTAAATAAAAACAATATGGGGATGAGGTAGGTAGATTGGGTGGGCTATTTACAGATGGACTATGTACAGCTGCAGCGATCGGTTAGCTGCTCAGATAGCTGATGTTTAAAGTTAGTGAGGGAAATGTAAGTCTCCAGCTTCAGCGATTTTTGCAATTCGTTC
The DNA here is from genome assembly GCF_018296145.1 of Oncorhynchus tshawytscha. Classification (NCBI taxonomy): domain Eukaryota; kingdom Metazoa; phylum Chordata; class Actinopteri; order Salmoniformes; family Salmonidae; genus Oncorhynchus; species Oncorhynchus tshawytscha. The sequence goes on from NC_056432.1 coordinate 70,628,277, forward strand.
CAGTCACTGGCAGCAGAGAAATGGAATGAAAGGCGGCCAAAGGAGGTGTTGGCTTTGGGGATGACTAGTGAGATATACCTGCTGGAGCGCGTGCTACGGGCGGGTGTTGTTATCGTGACCAGTGAGCTGAGATAAGGCGGAGCTTTACCTAGCATAGATTTGTAGATGACCAGGAGCCAGTGGGTCTGGCGACGAATATGTAGCGAGGGCCAGCCGACTAGAGCATACAGGTCGCAGTGGTGGGTGGTATAAGGCGCTTTGGTAACAAAACAGATGGCACTGTGATAGACTGCATACAATTTGCTGAGTAGAGTATTGGAAGCTATTTTGTAGATGACATCGCCGAAGTCGAGGATCGGTAGGATAGTCAGTTTTACTAGGGTAAGTTTGGCGGCGTGAGTGAAGGAGGCTTTGTTGCGAAATAGAAAGCCGATTCTAGATTTGATTTTGGATTGGAGATGTTTTATATGAGTCTGGAAGGAGAGTTCACAGTCTAGCCAGACACCTAGGTATTTGTAGGTGTCCACGTATTCTAGGTTAGAACCGTCCAGGGTGGTGATGCTAGTCGGGCAGGCGGGTGCGAGCAGCGAACGGTTGAAAACCATGCATTTGGTTTTGCTAGCATTTAAGAACAGTTGGAGGCCACAAGGAGTGTTGTATGGCATTGAAGCTCATTTGCAGATCAGTTAACACAGTGACCAAAGAAGGGCCAGATGTATACAGAATGGTGTCGTCTGCGTAGAGGTGGATCAGGGAATCACCCACAGCAAGAGCGACATCGTTGATATATACAGAGAAAAGAGTCGGCCCGAGAATTGAACCCTGTGGTACCCCCATAGAGACTGCCAGAGGTCCGGACAATAGGCCCTCCGATTTAACACACTGATCTCTATCTGCGAAGTAGTTGGTGAACCAGGCGAGGCAGTCATTTGAGAAACCAAGGCTATTGAGTCTGCCAATCAGAATACGGTGATTGAAAGAGTTGAAATCCTTGGCCAGGTCGATGAAGACGGCTGCACAGTACTGTCTTTTATCGATGGCGGTTATGATATCATTTCGTACCTCGAGCATGGCTGAGGTGCAACCGTGACCAGTTTGGAAACCGGATTGAACAGTGGAGAAGGTACGGTTATATTCGATAGGGTCAGTGATCTGTTTATTAACTTGGCTTTCAAAGAATTTAGAAAGGCAAGGCAGGATGAATATAGGTCTGTTACAGTTTGGGTCTAGTGTCATCCCCTTTGAAGAGGGGGATGACCGTGGCAGCTTTCCAATCGTCTAGGAATCTGACGAAATGAGAGGTTGAACAGACTGGTAATAAGGGTTGCAACAATGGTGGCGGAAAATTTTAGAAAGAGAGGGTCCAGATTGTCTAGCCCAGCTGATTTGTGCGGGTCCAGGTTTTGCAGCTCTTTCAGAACATCTGTGATCTGGATTTGGGTGAAGGAGAAGCTGGGGAGGCTCGGGCAAGTAGCTGCGTGGGGTGCGGAGCTGTAGGCCGGGGTTGGGGTAGCCAGGAGGAAAGCATGGCCAGCTGTAGAGAAATGCTTTTTGAAATGTCCAATTATCATGGATTTATCGGTGGTGACCGTGTCGCCTAGCCTCAGTGCAGTGGGCAGCTGGGAGGAGGTGCTCTTGTTCTCCATGGACTTTAGTGTCCCAAAACATTTTGGAGTTGGAGATACAGGATGCAAATTTCTGTTTGAAAAAGCTAGCCTTTGCTTTCCTGACTGACTGTGTGTATTGGTTCCTGACTTCCCTGAACAGTTGCATATCGCGGGGACTATTCGATGCTATTGCAGTCCGCCACAGGATGTTTTTGTGCTCCCCATTTGGCAGTTCTATCTTGACGGAAAATGTTGTAGTTGGGTATGGAAAGCTCAACATTTTTGGTGGCCTTCCTAAACCAGGATTCAGACATGGCAAGGACATCGGGGTTGGCGGAGTGTGCTAAAGCAGTGAGTAAAACAAACTTAGGGAGGAGGCTTCTGATGTTAACATGCATGAAACCAAGGCTTTTTCGATTACAGAAGTCAACAAATGAGAGTGCCTGGGGACACGCACAGCCTGGGTTAGCCTCCACATCACCCGAGGAACAGAGGAGGAGTAGGATGAGGGTACGGCTAATGGATAGCAAAACTGGTCGTCTGGTGCGTTTGGGACAGAGAATAAAAGGAGCAGATTTCTGGGCGTGGTAGAATAGATTCAGGGCATAATGTGCAGACAGGGGTATGGTGGGGTGCGGGTACAGTGGAGGTAATCCCAGGCCCTGAGTGATGATCTAGGGAATAGGGTGCCATTTGGTATGCAGACAAAGTACAGAGCACAGTGCAAGGATAACAGCAGGCCTGTGTGTATTAACACACATACTAATCTCTCATGTTATCCTATATTTATGTCATTCTCTGAATTTGGCACCCCGGAGGGGTTTTATTCTCCATGTTTTTACTTATTCAAGAAATATATTTTCACTCACATCTTTTAAAGTGATATTTTTAAGGTCTGAGTACGTCAAATAAATGAAATAAACTTTTATTTGAGTAATGATAGTTTATATTGTTATATGTAACTAAAACCCTACATTTATCAAGTTATCACTTCTTTGTTTTCTGTTTCTTCCTCACCCCTTTAGCGGACTACATTGTGATGCAGTTTGGGCGGGTTGCGGAGGATGTATTCACCATGGACTATAACTACCCTATGTGTGCCCTCCAAGCCTTCGCCATTGCTCTCTCCAGCTTTGACAGCAAGCTGGCCTGTGAGTAGGAGCCACCCTCAGTCCTTTCCCTCCTGAGAAGCTACCTGCTCCAAACTGAAGGCCTACTCATGGGCCTCCATTAGTCCATCAGTCCCCTCACCAAGGGCTGCAGTTAATCCCGGGTCACCATTGGGGCCCAACACTGTTCAAGAATCCCCCCTGGAATTTGCTTAAGCCGAGGATGGTGTGGAGGCACAATCTGTCTGCAAGAGTGTCTGTGAGTGTGTGTATGTGTTCTGGTGCTCCTTAGGAACCCTTCCAGTCTCTATTCGGGATAAGGATATGTCAATCATTGAACAGGACAAGCACAAAGACTAATCCACTCTTGATTTTAATAGATCATGTTTTAAATTAAATATGTAACAATGAATTCTGTTACTTTATGTATCCGTTGTGGAATTCTAACATTTCTTTAACCATTAATTACTTTTCAATGAATTTAACATTTATTGCAACAACAAAAAAACGAACAACTGTTCATCTTCATGTTGAATTGGTTGAAGGAGTTTCATCGTAGTAATTAACCCCCACATGCCATCTTTAACTTATTCAATACTGGACTGGAAACCATTAGGTTACACATTAGGAGCCATTCAAGATTGAAAACATAATTCAAGATAAAGCTCCTAACAAATAACACTAACTTCATAACTGTCACTAATATGACTTATTTGAACATCACATAACATTCACATCCATGTATGTGTTTATATTGTTATTTATGTATTTATACATATCACGACACAGGTAACTGCCAAAATAAAGGAAACACCAACATAAAGTGTCTTAATAAGGGGTTGGGTCACCACGAGCCAGAACAGCTTCAAATCACATTGGTATAGATTCCTGTCTGGAACGCTATTGGAGGGATGCGACACCATTCTTCCACAATAAATTCCATCATTGGGTGTTTTGTTGATGGTGATGGAAAATGCTGTCTCAGGTGCCACTCCAGAATCTCCCATAAGTTTACAATTTGATAAAGATCTGGAGACTGAGACACACACCCCTTTAAACCCCCTATACTTCTTTGAGACCCCTCTGAGTTCTATTCTTCTAGCCATGGTAGCCAAAATAATAGGTAACTGGACATTTTTATACATGATCCTAAGGATGATGGGATTAAATAACTGAGGAACCACACCTGTGTGGAAGCACCTGCTTTCATAATACTTTGTATCCCTAATTTACTCAAGTGGTTTCTTTATTCTGGCAGTTACCTGTATCTTGTTCTTAAGTGTGTCCATATCCTTAGTTTACACTCATTGAATCTTTGTTTTTGAGCCTGAAGCATACATGATTGAAGGGAATATCTGTCATACCAACACAAAGGATAGTTAGTTAGTCAATTGGACATGAACAGACCAGGTCAGCCAAGGGCATGGCACACAGTCCGTGCATCTTGTAAAACATCATATCACACTATCAAGTATGAGAATGTATAGGATGGTGCACTTTAACGACGTTTACAGTGTATGTGAAATAGCTGTACATATTGTGCCTTTGGAGACAAAATCCAATTTTATGCTTTAACTTGATCAGATGTTCTCTCTCTGAGACGGGACTTGGTAATGCACCTGACCTGTCTGAGCCTGGGTTTCTTTGTTCTGCCTGCTCCCTCTCCACCCTCTACTAGAAAAACACTTCTTGAGGTGACGGGATTTGTTCCCTTTTCTGTTTGGTTATATTATTTTCAGATGATGAAGTCACTAAAGTCCGTTTTTTTTATATGCTGTAAATTCTCAACTCCCTGAATAAAATATGATTTACTAATTTGTCCCCAGGAATCTTAACGAATTAGATTCAGTAATATAACGTACAGAATCGGTTATTGGCACCAGGCGCAAGACCATGGGCATTGTGGTTTGCAGATGCACTCATATCTTCATCTGACATTATCAGATGAACTGATAACATCCATCTGATAATGTGAATCATTTCACACGTTATCAGAGACCAAACCACTCAGATATGGCAAGGATAGTAGCAGGCCTGTGTGTATTAACACACATACTAATATCTCATGTTATCCTATATTGATATCATTCTCTATGAATCTGGCATACCAGAGGATTTTATTCTCTATATTTTAGTGAATCAATAAATATCTTTACCCTACTTTTAAATATATATATTTTTTTCTGACTTTATTGAACAGATAGAGAGGATGACAGTGGGGAAAGATAGAGGGGTTGTGTCAAAGGGAAGTAGACTGCATTCAAACCTATGCTGATAATGTAGAAATGTGCTGGAGGCTGCGTCATTACCATTAGACCACCTGGCCACTCTCCACACTTGTTGAGAGGCAAAAACCTTTCACAAAATATATGAAACTATTTTATATGTTATGGATATTAAGTGGAAAATGAAGACCAAATGAAAGCAAACCGCAAAGAACAATCTCTGATGAGGCAGCTCATTGCTATTGTAAGTTATGAAAAAGGGTCTTTAATCAACCATGATATTCCTGTTTCTTAGTAATGTGTTCCAACTCTTCTGAATTTTTAGGCAAACTGTTGAGATCCTTGCAGAAAAAAATACTGTGCTTTTCATATCAAGTTTCTTTGTGTCCAAGAAACAAGGCCCTTTCATTCTATGAGTGTGTTTAGTACTGTTTCACTGTAATGTAAAATGTGTACATTGTTCAATATACAGTGTTTGTATACACACAGTTCTCTGATTATGAAAAAAATAAAACTCCAATGAGTCAAACAACAGTCACATGCACCCACAACACTATGTATACTCTCTGACTGAACCCCTGAGATGTCTGTGAAGTGATGATATGGTCGTAAAGGTCAATAGGCAGCTAGTGTAACCTATGTGAAATGGCTTGCTAGTTAGTGGTGGTGCGTGCTAATAGCATTTCAATCGGTCACTCGCTCTGAGACCTGAAGTAGTTGTTCCCCTTGCTCTGCAAGGGCTGTGGCTTCTGTGGAGCGATGGTTCGTGGGTGACTGTTGTTGATGTGTGCGGAGGGTCCCTGGTTCGAGCCCGGGTAGGGACGTGGAGAGGGACGGAAGCAAAACTGTTACACTAGGATAGTGGACAGTGTCCTCGAGGACAGCAGTACAGTGTATTCAACAGGAAAACAGGAGACTCATATACAACTCATGGACAATTCATTTTTTATTACGAATACATTCTGGGCTTAATAGTTGCTGGTTTGAAAAAATATTTTTCATATGACCTTTTAATAGAATGTGTCCACTTTAATAGTCTGAGATACAAAAGCTGGACTTGAACGATCTACCTCTGTTTACTCATTTATGTGGGTCCCTGCTCTCTCTCTGTTTACAATCTATCCCAGAGGACACCAGGGTCTCTACAATGCTTGACTGCCATATTGGAATAAAGTTAGTCAGTTTGATGTCTACCATCAAAGGACATGATGAATTGTGGGTAAATGGTTTTCTTTAAAGCAGCATGAATATTAGGGGATTAGGTAGTCTAGTTAGGATCACAAAATTCACCCACTGAACAGCATATTCTGTCTTGGGACGCAAGGAGACAGGATAGAAAACGGGGATTTGCATAAGGAGAGGTACATTCTTGGGAATATTCAGAACATTCAGTAAGGTCAAAGGGCTAGAGAGGCAAGTTTAGGATGAACTAGTTTCCTCATTGACTCTGCCCTCTGTCTCTCTCTCCTGTTCCTCAACCTGAGAGAATCCCCAGCTCCCCAGACCTATCTGGTGGGGTGAAGCTGTCTGTCTCTTCAGACTGAGACAGTAGAATGTACTCTTCTTCCATCTCTTCTTCTGCTTCTGGATTACTACAGACATCACAACTAAAACTGAGAGACTCGGCCTCCATCAGTGGGTCTTCATCACCTACTACTCCCTCTTCCTCTGTCTCATCCACTTGCCCCTCTTCCTTCTCCTCTTCATACCTATATTCATAGACCGTATCCTGCTTAGGGTAGTGAAACACATCTTTGTGGTCGCTGAATCTGATTGAGCTTTTTACCTCTGGTGGGACTACTACCCGTTTCTTCCATTCCTCCTTCAGGAGGTGGGGGCGGGCAGAGCTACTGCTCCTCCTCCTCCTCCTCTGTGACCTCTTCTACCTCCTCATCCACCACCTCCTCAGCCAGGGCCTCGGCAGTGGGTATCTGAGTCAGCAGCAGGCTCCTCCAGGATGGTGATGGGGTCATAACTGCCGCTGCGCCTGCCTCCGGGCTCCTTATACTGGGGGTAGGTCTCCTCAGGGTAGCCTGGAGAGAGAGAGACAGACATGGAATGACAGGGACACACTCTACCAGAGGGGACAATCAGAATATCAACTGTCTCACAGTCCAACGTTTTGCTAACTTACCTTTTCCACTTCACCTCTGTCATAATTCTATAGAAGTACAGTAAGTAATACTCAAAGCCTCATGTGAATATTATTTTATGTATGGTGAGTGACAGAGGAGCCTACTGTGTTGTGTTAACCTACCCTCTCAGTCAGCAGCGTAGGGCACCATCTCAGGTGTGGCCCCCTCCATCAGTCGTACCTCCTGCATCACCCGGCTGATCTTACTCAGCTTCCGCAGTAACTTCTCCTGCTTGGATGCTCTTCTAACCTTGCTGCTAGTCGTGCTGCATGCCACCAGAGAGCAGCAGAGAGGGGGGAAAGGTGGGCCTCAATACCAATGTGGTCCTTCTCCCATTCATACCACAGTGCTTTCATTCTGATCAATCTTTATCTATAGCCTGGAGATTATTCATGCTCATGATAACCTTTTATGCCTTCCTGCAACACTTTCACAGATTACAAATGTTAAGTCAAACACATTTGAATGAAATGGCTAAACACTGCCTCGAGGATGAGCAATATTAAGAAGTTATTGTGAAGAGGTGAAAAATGGCATGCAGAAATGAGTAAAGAGAGAAGTTAATAACAGGGATTTGTCCTGAAAGGAGATATTTGTCTCCGAAAAGGATTGGAAATCTACTCCAGTATGGAGTGAAAATGAAGAGAGCCACTAATTGCATGTTATTGATCTAATATACACCTTATTAAGAAAGATCAGAGTGAATATCGTTATCTGTTATTGGAGATCGAATATTCACCGTCCATGGATGGTGGCCCCAATCTCTGTGTAAAACAGGAGGCTTTAAAATGTATATGCTTTCCTTCAAGTTGCATCAAATCTACAATTGAAGTACAATCTTCATGAAGCACAAAATATACACTTGCATGGTGGGTAAGAGTGCGAACCTATAAAGATTGTCATGTCATATTTTAACAGTTGGATCCAGACAAAAAAACAAATGGCACATGAGCAAAGGAATGCCTGAATATGGGAGAGTTAATCAAAGAATTTGCCCTTTCATTTTTATGTGGCGTCCACCCTGATTTATCCCTGCAATGGAGTCATTTATTTGGCACTTCTTAGATCTGGGCTGGGAGAAGTGGTGTGCAAATGGAAATATGGGCCATTTACCTGTTAGGAGTGCTGCTCCTTCTGGAGACGATCCTCTACTTCACCCTCTGTCTCCAGCAGCTTCTCCTGAAGCTGGGCCAGCTCATCATCTGCTGGGAGGGAAACATGGCAGTCAGGGGTGTAAAGAGCAAACTCATGCATGCATGGACGAACACACACCGTATCTAGAGTTGCTTTCCAATGTTGCAGAAAGCCTTGAGATTCAACATTCACTCTGCACGTTCAGAACTACACGTTCAATACTCAGGATTGGAAACGAATCAACCATTGTAACTCAATGTTTCTTAATTACGGAAGGTGAGAGTGGCATTGATACATAGGACATGAATAGATTTATATGCTTGTCCCTGTCACATTGTCCCCCACCCCTACCCCCTTAGCATTCATTTGATGAATGGAGCTAAACCTCTTAGTGCTGATCCAAAATACATGCAGTAATTGGTATTAGACACTGCTGGGCTGAAACAACATTACTTCTGATTGCTAATCCAGGTCTAACAAAGGCAGGGAACAAAGCTCCCTGTGAGTTGGACAGGATCCTAATCTACCTTATCATGGAGTTGCTTAAATTGGAGCTACTGATACATTCTGCAGGGGCCCTGACAAATGGAACGATCAAAACAATGAGGAAGTTGATTGAAAATAAGCCCTCGAAGTCATGAAAGAGGTGACTGTTAGAGAGGAGCTCATTTGTCAGATGACATTTCTCCTCGCAGGATGTGCTATATCCTGCATTATTCTTTCATCAGGGTGAATCATCACGGAATGTAGGACCTAAATGGTGTGTGTTAGGGAGGTCAGGTGCATGGGACTCTTATCAACTGCGCTATGAGATAAAAGGCACATCATATACATCATCGTGTCATTCACAATGGCCTAGCTATTAATGATGTGATGCTGTCTACTAACTCCTCCTCTTCTGACAAGCTTCAAATGCAATTGTAGGAAATTGGCATACCAGTTTAGTACTTTTTCCTTTAGGCCTAGTTGTCATCTGTGAATACAACAGTGCATTTATGGTATGCACACCTTGTAATGTACTGGATGCACTGGACTCCTAGCCAGTACAGGTATTACATGGATGCTGTTAAAAACTGTAATAGTCTACATCTTCTACATTCCTGCCTCTAAATAGTTTGTCTATCCAATTGACTGAGCCAGTCTAGGGTGGACATTGTGCAGCTTATCTAGAATATGATGAAGAGGATGTAGAGTAGGATTCCAAATCCGTAGATGGGAATGGCCTGGCTGATCCGATTGGATTTAGTGGCTCCTCGGATCTGAAGTGTGCCCACGCCTTTGACTTTAGCCAGGACCTCAGGGCTGTGGGGCCCAGAGTCATGAGTCCCCTCCATCCACTGTCCGAGGCCCTCCTCTGGCATCTGTAGGCGATGCATCATGGGAGGATAATACCCAGGACCAACTAGGAATGAGAGCAGAGAGCACTGATCAACAAACTAGGAAGAAGCCTGCAGTGTTCAATGATTAATCAATGTACAGTTTACTGAAGTATAATATATTATGGAGAGAGATGGTCACAATGAAGAACAGGAAAAACAAGAAATTACAATGACTTTATTTGAATGGTGTGGGAGTTCATAAAACTGTCAAGGGCGATGAGGAGCAGAACACAGCACAGAGGATAACCTCCTAGACTAAATAGATGCATACAACCTGATGATGATGACAAAAGTGTAGGCTATAATAACTTACAGTTGTAGGCTATTGGCAAAATGCATGGCCTTATATGAAATGCTGTATTCAATAGTTACATGCTGTTACTGTACGTATTATACATTATTTAGCTTTGCTGGCAGGTTTGTAGATGGCTAGAACGATACGCAAAATATGGAATTATCTTCCAAGCATCAAAGCTGAACTGCACATCAACATCAGAACGGATCAGTGATAAGCTGCCTTACCCTCGGGCTGCCCTACATCATTCTTCCCTCGGGAAAATTATTTAGGGAAGGAAAAACAAAACACAGAGGACAGAGCAGAAAATCAGAGTAACCTTCTACATAGTTGTCATCGACATTTTGTCACAGATAAACTGTATCAGAGATAGTAGAGAATGGAGTATCTTTGGCTGTACATTAAACCTCTGGTCGTCACTAGTTACCACAACCACAAAGTCATAATTATGGCTACACCCGGCCCATTGCTACAATTGTTATTCGTACAATCTGATTTTAAACCTAACTCTAACCACACTGCTAACTTTATGCCTCACCTTAAATGTAGCCCCAAAAAACGTTTTTTTTAACGATATAGTCCATTTTGACTCTGTGGCTGTGGTAACTAGTGGAAACCCAACCCTCCAGCATCCTTCCTGATTTTACAGCTCAACGGAAGTGACCTGTTTTGTTTTGGTTTGTGATTGGTGTATTTTCATGCAGTTTGCAGTAGTCATGGCTGGAAGGCATCCAAGCTTTTGTCAAATTAACGTCAGATTTTACTTTTCGTAGCAGGTTATGATAATTATGTTAAGATTAGGAACATGGTAAGGGTTAGCAAAAATGTTAATAATATATACTTTTGACGTTAATTTGACAAATACTGGATTATATATAGCAAGGCCTGCTTGCAGTCTCATCCATGTGAGGCGTCATCCGCGGTCCAACAAAGTAGGCCCTACCGTGTAATTCTGAAGATATCCATCAGATGGCAATGCAGCTTTAGCTATTGGAAAGGAACGCTGCCACTACCTCGCTCTCCAACCAAGGTGCGTCATGAATTGAGGAGCAAACACAATTGGTCAGATTTCTGCAACTCATTTACCAATCACATCCATGTTTTGATTTGTATTCGCATCGTGATTGGTCTATGAACCCATAGGAGGCCATTGAAGTGTATAAAAACATCCTTCATTTTCCGAATCTGTACTCTAATTATAATGTAGGCTGATCAATGTGGGAGGAGCTATAGGAGGGCAGGCTCATTATTATGGCTGTTTATAGACTCAATCAGGCAACGCAATTTTATTCCCCTGTTTTCTAGTGTAATACTTTTTGAATCACTTCAGTTTGATAAAACAACCTGTAGGTCGAAACGTTTGCAGTTAAGTGTACACCTATCAGGCCCCCGAGGACTGGAATTACCCAGGCCTGCCGGGTTTAGGGTAGGGACGTCACACGGATCCCAGATAGCACTGACCGTCTCAGCTATTGGCAACTGTAATCAAGGGCGAGGTCAGTTACCATGAGTACAACGATGGCGGTTTCTGTTCTGTAAATTCCATTTACCATGGCATAGGCTTGGCGATACAGGGAGGATGGTCGAGCGGCCTATTATATTTTGAATTCAGAGCAGTAGATTGTACATATTTATGACGAGTCACCGAACAAAATAATTACCCTACTCTAAACGTTACAGATGTAGTTCCATATGGTTGATATTTCACATAGGCCTACAGTATCAGCCCTTCAGGAATATTGACAAAGGTCTCCCTGAGACAATGTTAGTCTAATCTCATTACCAAAGTTGGCCTACAGTAATTGCGTTCATTGTGCAATTATAATTTCCCAGAATGATTTATTTTATGTGATAGTTTTGTAGGTGACGCTAGCAGAGTTTAGTCCACTAAAGCTAGTGTCCAATAGACCTTGGTTAGGGCCCACTCACTTTGTTTTATGAGTGTGAATGTATAGTTTAGCCACATGAGGTCTGTACATAGATTTATTAAAGCAATTACATTTTCCCTGAAAGGTGACATTTTGAGCAGGCATGCAAAGAAAGAAAACAATGTGGCTGTTGCAGTAATATCACTCTGAAGGTTGCCACCCTGTCTCTCACAGCAGTCTGTCATTGATCTCAGGCAGGCCGCATCAAAATACCTCCTCCAATGTGGTTTGGGAACACAAAGTAATCCTTTAGCTTCACACTTAGATTATAAACAAAACACTCCGATCAAGTCCCAGTTAGTGTGAACTGCATGGCCAGCATGTAATCAATGTACAGGAGCTCTCACAGGCATCTTTTGCTTAACTTTATTCAAGATATTATAATTTTACAGTGTGGCGTTAAAGTCAAACCTTTATAGGTCTTGTAGGTCTTACCAATTTTCGTGTTGAAATTAAATTCAGTGAAAACTGCCACCAGTGTACATTATTTGCCATCCACCCACCATAATCTTTTAATCCTGGGAAACAAATGTGCGTTTGTGTACCCTCTCTTGGAGGAATGGTTTATGTGTAGATTATCAGTGCCAACCAGCATATGATTTGAACAGAGATTACAGATGGTTAATACAGCAGATAGCGAGCGATATGCTGAGTTTTTGGCACCACACACTTACTTCAAAGTACTGTGGATGTGCCATAGCATTTAACAATATCTGGTTATTAGAGATTTCATTCATTGTGATTCTTGGCCTTAAATTGTGGGTACTTTGAAGAAAATAGTTTAATTTTACCACTGTCACCCTCCCCCATTTCACTTTTATTTTCCTATTATTCGAGTCAACTCAACTGTGAATTGGCTCAAAATGTATTTCCATATTCCCCATAATTGCAGTGTTGTTAAAATAAGACTTTGATGGTTCTCATGGAAACCCATAAGTACACATCACGCTGTTCTATTACTCAAAAAATAAAACCTGCTGATGTCAGAGTGGTGAAAATATCACAGTATACTCCCATTTCCAAAATCCAACTGGGAAGTATTACATTTTGAATTCGACCACATGCATACTCACAGACACATGGAAAAGCCGTTATGAGGAATGAAATACTAAGGTCTGTGGGTACATTTTGGACAGTGCCTTTGGTCATTTGCCTCTAGTTTGGACGATGCCATGCAGGAGGTATGTGTGAGAGTATGGCCAATTCACACTGCAGTGCGGCACATTGGTAATACTAGGCACTCTGCCTTTATCTGTTTACGGCACCTCTCTCTTATCCAGTCTTTAATTACTTAATTATTCTTCATTAGGCTCAATTAAAATACAATAGACTCGCTGCAGCAAAAGTCAGGCAATTTCTGCTCCCTCTCAGCAGTGTACAAAGCACAACAGAGGGAGGCTGCCGTGCTTGCCCTTCTATATGTACTTGGAAAAACAAGTTTTTCATATTCCTTAGATGAAAGTCCTGGGCTCTCTTATTGTTATATTAATAGCAAAATGTAACACATGACTCTTATGAAATGTTCATGCTCCTCTATGTCTTGTGAGCAATAGATTCACATACATGGCAATCAACACACCTTCACCAAACAAAATTGCTTTCAGAAATGGAAATAGTTTTCTTTCTCTATATTCATGCAAGTGATTTGCTGTGCAATGTCACCTTACTCAGTGGTAGCGCGTAGCGGGCCCAGGTTTACATCAAGTTGTTTCCCCCCCCCCTCTCTCTGCCTCTGTCTAAATCAGTCAATTTATTTCCAAATTGCAAGTTGAGTGTAGGAGCAGGGGTTTTTCAGTGGTGGTGAAATATTAAATCAATGCACTCCTATATAAGGAGAAGGTTTCATTTTTTATTTGATATTGATGGGGATGAACCTGGCTTTGAGTGTCATGAAGGACACACTGTTACAAATCCCAGGCCTTTATATTCATAGAGCAAAGGCAGTTGTGAAAAGTGAATGAGGTGGATTAATGGAGTCGAAGGAGGATGCTGTGCCATACAGCTAGGACAGTCCTTGAGTGGCTCTTGTGCTGCTGTTGTCAGGCTTTATTTATTAGCATCACAAGAAGGACAGTTGTGGCAACTCTTTGAATAATCCACTGGCAACAAATGACCATGGGATCAAATTTAAATGTGTGCTAACTTCATGATTATATGATTATCCTCACCCTAAACATATGGAGAAGTAATTTATTTTATTTAACCTTTATTTTAACAAGAAGTTCTCTTTCACAGATGAGCCCTGTATACACATCAATCAAATATTGGTGGACACATAGAAATAGAACAACTGTTCCGTTATCTACGGATGGCCATTAGTGGCCATTACCACTGATGATGACGAAGATGATGAAGTAGACCTATCGTGCTGTTTCAGAGCTTGCATATGCGTCTGCTGGTTAGTTTTCAAGAGTTGTTTACACTGTAATCAGACCTGCAGCAGAGTTGTACAAGTGGTGGGACCCAACTCACTGGATGAGAGTCTACTATACAGCATCTCCACCCAGACTTGAACAACAAAGACAAAGGGAAGGCTAGCTTCTTATTCATCAACACATTCAGATAGACGTTCATTATTGGGAAAGAAACCAGGTCAGAAACAAAAAACAAATCCACATATCACATTCTAAAAACAATTTTTGTTAGGCTACATCTGGATGCTGCAATTGTAACATCTGCTGTAACAAAAATAGTAATTTAGTCTTTTTGCATTTCCATGACTGAAATCCTGGGGAACTAAAACAAGCTGTGTTTTATTCTGTTCTGTTTGTTTCACAGAGAGGGAGAGAGAGAGAGGATAGTTACACCTGCTTGGCCTATCATTTTAAAGGTAAGCCATGGCTGATCGTCTTTTCACAGAGGGAATGAACAATTGATTAGCTTTGTTTGACATATAGAGTTACTCAGCTGTGAACTGTATCTGTGTCTTCCCCTTTGATTGTGTTAGCCCTGTGCTGGGCTCCAGAGGGGCGCGCCACCGGGGTGGAGCCACTGCTGAAGTTCACCTGATACAACTTTGATCTTCACCAGCGGGGGTGGAGATGATTTTATTTAAGGTGTCTCAGCATCTCCGTGGCATTGCGCTGTGTGAGGTACACAGTGAAATTGCAGGTTTATTTGCGCTATGCTGGATGTGTGCCCTTTCTCGCAAGTGCACACACACACTAAACACACACACACTAAACACAAACACACAGATCATTGAACCCCTCTTGGTTCTGCTCCATCCGGGTTTTGCCCACAGCTGCAGTGTTGTAAAGCTGCAGCTCAGTGTGCCCACCCTTTGGCTGGAGAAACGTGCCTGCAGGTACCAGTACTGGTACTGATACCATATCAGTACTGGAGGGCCTCAGGGCTAGTGCAGCACAGGTAATATACAGTCTTTGTCTATATGTTCACTCATCCTCTCTGCCTGTCTGATTCTGCCATGTTGGTGACATGGTGAGTGCTGAAGCTGTGCAGCTGCTGGGCTAGGGGCCTGCTGGACATAGTGAGGAGAGGAGAGTCTTTGTTATGGATGACCACAGACTGTTCTCATTTATCACCTATATACTGTTATACTATATGTGGCCCTTAAAGCATCTCAACCAGCTGAAATAGGCTGACTCAAAGGAATACAGTATCTCAAAGCTTAGACTTTCTGTTATACAGTAGGCTCATGTAATATACTTTATACATTTTCTGTTGTGAGTGTTTCTGATGCCACTTGGTAAATTATATGCATTCTGTGCTGTCGGATTAATTAAGAAGACGATGTTGATGCCATCTACATTAAAATACTTTCTGTCTGGCATCAACAGAACCTAAAACGAAGAATAAGAGACAACAAACATTCTCTCTGGTAATTACATGAATCACATACTGTATGTATTCTGATTCACTGTATATTCAGCTATGTTTATGATTGGGATTACTAAAGCATCTTTCTGTTGGAGCTTAAAGAACTCATAATGTTTCATTTCCAGTCAACAATATGCTAGTGTTGTCTTATCAGTACTGGAATAGCGCAAATCGTCTGAATAGTATGTTGGGTACATTGATATACTGTATTGTATGTGTAATCAAACACTCTGAGTGTTTGTGTTAGTCTCAGATAAGATACCACTGTTGAAACATGACAAACAGGTCCAAACATTACAGAGCATGTTTTGTCATTTCCTAATAGATGTTTTTATCTCTTATCAGATAATATCAATCAAATGTATTTATAAAGCCCTTGTTACATCAGCTGATCTCACAAAGTGCTGTACAGAAACCCAGCCTAAAACCCAAAACAGCAAGCAATGCAGGTGTAGAAGCACGGTGGCTAGGAAAAACTCCCTAGAAAGGCCAAAACTTAGGAAGAAACCTAGAGAGGAACCAGGCTATGAGGGGTGGCCAGTCCTTTTCTGGCTGTGCCGGGTGGAGACATAATAGAGAGCATTTACACCATGCACTACAATAACCTGCAGAATGGAAGCTGGCATTTTGGGGAGTGTTCCAGTTCCTCCTATTTTTGAACAACTCTCTCTCTCCCTGACCGTGGGGTTCAAAAGTTTACAAGGTCTGTAGTGTCTGCATGGTAAGCATTTTATCACAGAAAATTAGGAAACAGTTTGTCGCACTTCTGCTCCATCTGAGCACTCCATTTAAAGTAGTCGCTAGGCGGATAAACAGCAGAATGCCTCCCCTGTGTGTGCATGGCACCTTGAATGCCCTTAACCACTACTAATAGGAGATAATGATTAGTGCTCTGCGAAAAAGAGAGATTATTTTTGAATTATTAACAAGTTAACTTTGTAGTGGAGGCACTTTATCCCTGAGGACAAACACCCCAAATGTTTGCAAAATATAATTAAGCCGAGGCATCTTTAAATGTCATTGCAGCCTGTGCCATGTTTCAAATTGTTCTGCATCAACAGAATTTAACGAGATGGCTAAGGAATCCATTTCCTGCAAGCATGTGATAAGCTACACATACAGTGGAACACTTTCATTGATTGCCAAAATAAAGCATTTTGTATGCAAATGGGGAATGGAGTGGCTAAGCTGATTCAGCCTCATGGACACCAAATAATGGCCTTTACAATGAATACTTTCGCATGCTATCCATTGAAAATTTCATCTCCTATTTAATGGCTCTAAAACATCATGTACACATGCCCAAAAAAGAGGAAAAAATGTGTGGTGTTCCAATGGATTAATATGAAAGCCAACAAACAAATAAAAAGCCGAAGCTCCCTCCATCCCCCTCGTATATTGGTCCCTTTCCCATCGTCTCATGCTCCTGCACATTTTGGATTAACTGATAATCTTTGAAGGAAGGTCTTCTCTCCCCCAGGGGGTGGGGTGTTGAGGGGGAGAGCGCTGCAGGACTGGAGCCTAGCGCTGCATTGTGTCTATGTAATATGCTTGTCTTGGACATGTAAACAAGGTTCTTTTGTTGTGGTGATACAGCCTACATCCACCTTCTCTGCTTCAGGTTTTTGTTTAATGAGACTCACAGGTCTGTAAAGATAAAGGCCATGCAGAAGTTCTCACAGGGCAGTCAAAGGAACGGTAATACTTGTCAAGATGACTCAATAAAGCAGTCCAATGGAAGCCCTTTAGCAGCTGGTTGATGGCTGTGTAGTTGTACCCAACACACCACTTGTCTTCCATTAGTAAATATCTGTGGGGCTCGCTGTTGAACTGCCTGGCCCCATCACTATGCCTGTTGCGTCATGAACGGAGGCTTTTCTAAATGACCACTAAGACCTGTCTCTTGAACAACCTGAACTCTGTGTGAGAGTACATTTGAATGGATGTACCAGGCTTTTATCTCTGGACTTGGCCTGTGTCTGATGCACTCCCCCAGTCCAAAGCCTCTGCTCTGTTGTTCAGCCCTCTCTCTGTACAAACATGGTTCTGACGTTTAGAGGTTATATATCCACCAAGCAGGGCTTTGACCAGTCTAATGTCAGGTATTTAGATGAGCAGGCAGCATTTGATTCATATCTGCGATTAAAACTGGGACATATATTGAACCTATGATGTGAAAGGAAAGCACTTAACCTCTCATGAACAACAGAGGAGGTGCTGGGTTGTAGCTAGGTCGATGGCGCAGTAGTGTAGCTTTATATTAGGCTGTGCAGAGTAAGTGCAGTTCATCTTAGCACTGAATATGGTGTGAGGCAAAAGCTAAGCTGAAGGTAAAGTAATGTTTCTGACAAGCCACATAATGGTTGCATTTAGCTTGTGTTGTCCCCCTTTAAGTCCTGAGACCTGTGTGTAGTTCAGTCAGCTTCCTGGAGCTTCCTGGTCATGTGTCTGGATCCATACTACATTCTTCTGGAGAGTGAATATGACATCTATGGTATGTTGGGTGTGGTGTGAAAGGGGTTTGACAGGCTGTCCTAACTGTTTGTATTTGGTTATAATCATGTTTGGTAGGTTTACTAGTGAGGATGGCAATAAGTTGTCCACTGGGGAGGATGTACAGGAGTGACAACCGTAACAGCTAGCAGTAGATGATCCATGAAACCACTATCATTTGACGGTCATTTCATGCAAGTCTTTTCACCATTCTCCATCCCACTCCTTCTCCTTAGAACCTTGGCTGGGACAGACTGTGAAAGTATGGACAGTTAAGCTATTCATGTCAACGTATGAATAAAGGGCTTTCCTATCTTTTCACACTCAGTTCCAGGTGACCTTCAACAGAGTATCCTTTAACCTCCATATTCAATATGTGTATTGATAGGTTTTCACAGAGCAGAGGTCCATTTATGCTTTCAAAAGCCATGTTTTCAGCTCCGTATGCTCCATTTCTATGGATTCTGTAACGTACGGATGGACAAGACCAGGAGATGAAGCTATGACTATCATGACTAACTTCGTTCTGTCAAGGTAATGTTTCATGGTCATTGGTATCAATGGAATGTTTTCTACTTTGTATTTATCAGTTTCATTGAGGTCACCGCAGGCAGGGTAGAATACAAGATCTCAAGGTAGGCTCCCTCCCCCTCTAGTGCAGCCAATAGTGTGTTCTCTGCAACACCTTGTCCAATATCCCCCTTCTTCCATTTTGCACTTTCATCCTTCTCCACCTCAACCTGGCATTCTTGAGTCAAGGGCAGCAGCAAAAGTGTTGACAGCAGCGTTTGAGGTAAATGAGAGAGCTGAGCCCCTCCACAGCAGTGAGGATGCTGGGGAAGGGAGGCTGGTGAGAGGGACTGTGATGATAGAACTGACCTCCTGATCGGGAGCATCCACAGGGCCTGGAGAGAGAATCCCCTCTCTGCTGCCCAGGCTGGAATTTTGTGCTTGAGAAGTGTTTAACTTTCTCAAATCCCAATTGCATTCAGTAGGGGGGTCCTCTTTCTCTTTGCCCACAGGTTTAGTGGCTGCCCTTGTGCCCGCCGTCTGGGCCTGAGGTGGGGGTGTGGGAGGATCGATAGCATGGCAGCTCCACTGTCAGACAGAGGTGAAGTTAAGCCAGGACAGAGAGAAGGGGAGAGATAGAAGAGGCTCCTAAAGATATCTGAGTAGGTATTATCCATGACACCTAGGTTCTGAAGCTTTCAACCTTTAAACACATGATCTGGGATAACCTCTGGTTGTCAAGATCCATAGGTTTGCTGTTGCAAATTCAGTACTGTGGTCTGTTGACTTCCACAGCTTCAAAGGCAATTGCTTTGTATTCCACTGTTAGATATTTATTGAGAGGCTCTATCATTGGTCTCCGACGCCAATGTTGTTGTTTTTGTGCTGTTCATATCATTCTGTTTTAAATTGCCTGGGCAAGACTGTGAAGGGAAATCTCCTCGAAGTCCCCCATGGTCAGCCCTACAGTCAGACATCTTTCATGTCCTGATGAACCTAAAGCAACATTTTTAACACCAACTAAAAAGATAATGCGATTTGAAATAATCTTCCTGTACTCTCAGAATGGTGTCAGTAAACAGACATGTTTAGAACAAACGTGGCAGCTTTTATCTCAGCAAAAATCCATAAAGTCTTTACCTCAACCAGAGAAAGAAACACATTCTATTTGTTTTTATGTTGCGCCTTATTTTTTCAGTGAGGCAAGACCCTGCATGGGATTGGAGAGGATGACTTTCAAAGGTTGACATTTAACAGTTGTAGACGTAATGATGAATACAGGAGATGGAATAAGCTAATGGAAAATGACATCGTCATGGTTCATATTTTGAAGTAAGCTATGTTAATCCACAGTGTTGTGGAAAATATTGATAAAAAATAAATACTGAGCAATACTGAGCAAGCAACACCATTTCCCCTTTTACTGTCAGTAAAATAAGATTTCTTGAGCTGATTTTATTCCTCTAAAAATTTGAGATCCTGAAAATCCTCAGTGGCCTGCTTTCCTCTCTGTGAGAGAGATATCCTACCAAAAGCTATGTACTGTATATATCATGGCTTTAATAACGTCCCCACAGTGACAACCTGACTTTTAATCTATATGTCTGCATTAATTATACTTGGCTTTACCATAGTCTTTGCCTTACCATTTCCTAGCCAAGTGTGTATGCATGAGCGATTTGGTCTCAATCTGCTCTCTGGTGAGACGCTGGCTGAAGTCGTATGCCAGTGAAAATGGCTTGAGGTAATCTGAATCTTTGAGGAGCTTAATAAGTGAGAGCAAAGCCAGGGTCCCGGCAAGTTCACAGAACCTCTGTGACACTAAGAGAAGCTTAATCAAAGATTGGTTACCCGCCTCCAGTTTTTGGTGGCGTGACTGAAGATTCCATGATTGAGCCCCTGTTTTTGAAGTTGGAGATAGGATCATAAAGATGACTCTTTCTTGCTCCGGCATGGAGGATCTCTCCTCTTTTTGCTCAATATGCAAGTACCAAAAAAGAAATGGTTATATAAGATACACTGATGAAATATACACCGGCTGTACTGCAGGGACTTTTGGGGGAGCTGGCTCTCATGTACTCATCAATTGGCTTATAAGAACCATCATGTGTAGTAGGCCACTGTATGGATATATATAGGAACAGGATGCCATACCTGGGAAAGAGCCAATGTAGTAAAACACATGTGTTTGTTAGGCTACAGAACGTTATACCCTGTGAAAGTAACCCCCTCTTCCACTTTACTTCCATATCATGTCCCCTAATCTTTTGAATGGGCTTGGCGATTCAAAATGACTGAAAACACAGTTATATTTCAAATTAGATTTTGGTTTGTGGATTCATTTACTTCTGCCTGATGCCTTTTATTATGTTTTTTTTTGCACTGAATACCATTCAAAAAGACTACAAAACTACAAGGTTACTTCCTGGATAATGACATCAATTTCATACCTATTGACTTCACAAGAAAAACAATGGTAGATCATTAAGAGTATTTTGTACAGTAGGTGTACGAACTGCTGCCCAAACTGAGTCCAATTCTATCAATTGAGTTTAATTGGCTTGTGTACTATATCTATGAGTTCTAAGCAGCTGTAGCCATTGTCTGGTTTGACTCAAGTTTCAAGTTTTATCCCTACATAAACCATATAAAAAGGCTGAAAAGTGTCCTGTTCATTTGGCTGTGAATGGTTTGAAAAGGAACATAACAAAGCCAAGAAGCTAAAAACTGTTCTGCTCTCTATGCCTGGACAGCACCCTTCCCTGCCCCCTGAACTTCTTGAATAAAAACACATTGGTCTCATAGCAGAAGGAAATGGCAGATGCTGTGCTGCTGTTTGTCGAGATGAAACCCGCTCTCTTCCGGAATGGCCGAGAGTTTAGCCTTGATGTATTTTACACCGGACCTAACCCTTCGTTGACAACTTATCTGTGACCTGTGGAGAGAGCAGGAACGACTGCAGTGAAAATCAATCTTCGCCTCTCCTTTCGCCTTGAATACCAACAGAGCAAACAAACATGCCTAAACAATACGATATATACCACATATCAATTACACTAAACGCCTCAGTATCTATACTTCACTGTCCCAGGCACACACCGGTTACAAGGCACACACGCTGCTGTAAGACGATAATGGCGCTGCATTGTTCCTCGCCATCTGGAGGACTGATAAGGCCTGGCTGTGCATAGTTGATAATAAGAACCGGCAGAGGGAAAACTGAGTGTTAAACATTTCTTTGGCCCATGAAAAAGGTTCCATTAAGTCCACTGACCCCAATTGAATATTAATGAGCTAATTAACAGATTTATTGTTCTACGCAATTTCTGGAGGGGCAATTTTTTTCAAGTGCTATTATTTTTTCTAATTATTTTCTGCACTTTGTATAATTGAATCTTTGTAGCTGCCAGCATCCTGTGCGTGCCTTGGCAACGAGGAAAAGCATTTGGCATGTTTTTTTTCTCTCCTTTCATTTCAACTTAGTAAACATAGAGAAAAACTAAACAATGTTTTTTTCGATGGCAATTTGCTTGTAAATGGTATTCCCCCCTCCTTCATCAACAGAGCTGAACCCCAATGTCTCATTTTAAAGCGTTCCTACACCTTGTGTATTTTTAGATTTCAGGTTTTATAATGTGTATTTTTTATTTTTTTGAGAAAGGGTGAGGCATGTTGGAGGTGTTGGTTACAAAACAGCAATCAACTGGGTTCCAGGTGGTTGCATTACATGGAGGACTTGACAAAGGTTTAAATGGCCAGCGACAGCTGGGGCTGATAGATAGTATAATCAGCTGATGAAGAGGATACACACTGAATGGACAGACTACTGAATAGTGCAGCTAGGCTACTGTGAGATATGAGGATGTTGTTAAGGTAACCTTGAAAGGACTGAATGCAATTTCTAATTGGTTTGATAAATCTATAGGATAAACAGGGGAATGTAACTTTCAGTTCAGCTTTAGGCTAAGTGTTTCTGAATTGTTGTTGTATTACATGAACACTTGGATATATAGGAAGGCACAGTGTAACTACAGTGCACCTTGTTATATACTACAGTACCTACACAGGCCTATAATTATTGACTATCATTGCATTAGTAAGCACATTCACATGAACTGTTCCAACAACTCTCTCTACATACTGTACTGCAGTTTAAAGTGGTATTCTATCTATTCCACAGTATATGATCATTGTATTGGGATATTAATGTGGTGATGGTGTAAAGACACACTTTGATATATGGTAGCTGGGACATCCTTGTTGTGTACCTTTACTGCTCACTGTATTGAAGCACAGAGTCATGAACTATTGGGCCGAAGAGACCGCCTGCCAATCCAACTGTAGCTCAGTTTTACTGTCGGAACAAGCCTCTCCACCTTGCCAGTGAAGCAAGCAATGAATAAATTGCATAAGGAATATGTATTTGGGATAACTTGCTGTAGTGTACATCATATCTGTGCTGTAGCCTTGACAGGAACCAAAATATTCCCAAACATCAAGTTCAGAGCCATGCTAGACTAGTCTCCTGGTAATGTACTTACTCCTCATCAGCCATGCAGTAATCTGAGGCATTTTAGAGAGGGAACTTGTCAATGTGCAGTGCATACTCAGTCTTTGAATCGTAAATATGCAAGACTATCTGACTGAGAAGGAAGCCTGTAAGAAAACGGACAAGTTTAACATGATTGGAAACAGTGCATTCCTGTAGTG
Source organism: Oncorhynchus tshawytscha (assembly GCF_018296145.1). Classification (NCBI taxonomy): domain Eukaryota; kingdom Metazoa; phylum Chordata; class Actinopteri; order Salmoniformes; family Salmonidae; genus Oncorhynchus; species Oncorhynchus tshawytscha. The sequence continues at coordinate 70,651,642 of NC_056432.1, forward strand.
TTTTCAGACAGTGTAATGTCCAACTGTCAATTTGGACATGCCACTGAATTTCAATCAGCATGTTTAGGCCAAGGAAATTGGAATTATCCCAGCACAGAAAGTGCACCTCTGTCTGAAAGCAGTGATTAAAGAGTGGTGGGGGGCATTGTGATAACCTTTTCGATAACTGGAATGTAATTCTTACATTTTGCTATCTGCAAGTTTACCTAATTCTATTTATGTCTGAAATCCAATTCCGGCCAAATAAAAGCATCAATTTCTTTTGGTTACTTCACCAATATAACTTAGAGTAATGAACTCATTTTGCTGTTGTATGGAAATTTGGTCTCATTACAATAATTTTGCCTGATACACCAGCCAGCCGATATTAAGAGCAAGGCCCTACAGTCATAAACTGTTATTATGCTATACATCATAAAGTGCATTAGGTTCATAAAACCTGTCAACAAAAAGGTTAGAGAGTTTCAGCACGTGGCCCACCAGGTTAATATATTTCCTCCAAAGGGCTGAATATTAATGCCTCAGCTATATTGCAGCCACAGAAACCAATTTTCTGCTAGTTGGGGATTTTCAAGATTCTGTGTTTCGCCTATTTAGACACACTGCCACACTATCCTTAAATGGACACAGATGCCTTTCCCTTCAAATCAACTATTTCAGTCTGCTGGAGGTTCTTTATTGACTGTGGAATCTTTCTGTTTATGGAGTTGAATACTATATTCCGATTCGGTCGGCAATTAAGGAGACCTCATAAGAGAATAGTCTGGCTGTTACTGGATATCTTTTCATAAACATACAGAAACAGAATCAAATACAGGCCCTGCAATGTTCTGTCATTACGAGATGTATATGGTTCACTCAACCTCCTTTGCTTCCTGCAAAACCTTACTGTGATTTGCTTGTTTGGCATGTCTCCAATGGCCTCACTAAACACATTCTGTATAGTCACTGCATGGTACATATAGCACAGCTAAATGATGTTGTATTAACCAACGACTTCAACCTCAATCATTTCTAGGCTCATTGTTTTAAGTGAATGATGGTGAGATCTGATCTCGTACAAACAGATGCCACTCTTCGACAGAAACATAATGCAGAATTATTTTAATTGCTTCATTTTCATGTAGCAAGCTGCTCTCGTCTTGACAGTTTGTCATATATCTTCAGGGAACGTGCAATGCATCTGCTGTTGATGGGAGATCCCTTGAAGGAAGCGTCAATAGATTCAGCCATATAATTGCCACAGGACTTGCATGGCAGGGGAACGACTGTGCTCACACTTATGAAGAAAGATCCAAAGCAGGAACTCGGCTAGTCAGGTTTTGAGGCAAAGCAACAAAGTGCGGTAATTGTTTTGTAAGCTGCATGTCAGCAGGAATGTGTGATGCTGAAAGAGCTTCTTTATTTTGCACAGTGCTTTTAGCCATCAAATGTGATCCTGAAATGGCTAGATGCTTTCTTGAGAAGGGGAAATCTTTGATAACAATCAATTACAATACATTTCCTCTTTTGTCTGGGCCCTAATGGCTCCTCTATGGGCACATGGTGAGGCCTGTCTAGTAAATATACACTATTTTCCTTTTAAACATCTTATAATATGCATGAGGAACATAGAAACACACTATGATGGAGGGGTTGAGCATCAAAGTCCAAATTACAATTCAGCTGAGAGTTTCTCAGTCAGAGAAATGAGAACGGAGCAGTTTGTGGTTAACCTTCCATTATCCAGATTGAATTACTGTGTTGTACTTTTTAGGCCATCTGTTCTGGTTTAAGTCATATTTGCAAGTATATCATGTTTTGTGTGTGGAGAGAACTTCTTTGATGGGGTAGAAGAGAGTTTGGCTGAAAACAAAATGGTGGTATGAGTTGTCGCATCATGTTGTAGTATGCTCTGTATTGGTATGCTGATGGAAGTAAGTAACAAGCAGTAAGGCATCAAACAGTGGACTGATTGTTGTTATCTACAGTGGGGCAAAAAAGTATTTAGTCAGCCACCAATTGTGCAATTTCTCCCACTTAAAAAGATGAGAGATGCCTGTAATTTTCATCATAGGTACACTTCAACTATGACAGACAAAATGAGAAAAAAAATAGGATTTGTAATGAATTTATTTGCAAATTATGGTGGAAAATAAGTATTTGGTCACCTACAAACAAGCACGATTTCTGGCTCTCACAGACCTGTAACTTCTTCTTTAAGAGGCTCCTCTGTCCTCTACTCGTTACCTGTATTAATGGCACCTGTTTGAACTTGTTATCAGTATAAAAGACACCTGTCCACAACCTCAAACAGTCACACTCCAAACTCCACTATGGCCAAGACCAAAGAGCTGTCAAAGGACACCAGAAACAAAATTGTAGACCTGCACCAGGCTGGGAAGACTGAATCTGCAATAGGTAAGCAGCTTGGTTTGAAGAAATCAACTGTGGGAGCAATTATTAGGAAATGGAAGACATACAAGACCACTGATAATCTCCCTCAATCTGGGGCTCCATGCAAGATCTCACCGCGTAGGGTCAAAATGATCACAAGAATGGTGAGCAAAAATCCCAGAACCACACGGGGGGACCTAGTGAATGACCTGCAGAGAGCTGGGACCAAAGTAACAAAGCCTACCATCAGTAACACACTACGCCGCCAGGGACTGAAATCCTGCAGTGCCAGACGTGTCCCCCTGCTTAAGCCAGTACATGTCCAGGCCCGTCTGAAGTTTGCTAGAGAGCATTTGGATGATCCAGAAGAAGATTGGGAGAATGTCATATGGTCAGATGAAACCAAAATATAACTTTTTTGGTAAAAACTCAACTCGTCGTGTTTGGAGGACAAAGAATGCTGAGTTGCATCCAAAGAACACCATACCTACTGTGAAGCATGGGGGTGGAAACATCATGCTTTGGGGCTGTTTTTCTGCAAAGGGACCAGGAGGACTGATCCGTGTAAAGGAAAGAATGAATGGGGCCATGTATCGTGAGATTTTGAGTAAAAACCTCCTTCCATCAGCAAGGGCATTGAAGATGAAACGTGGCTGGGTCTTTCAGCATGATAATGATCCCAAACACACCACCCGGGCAACGAAGGAGAGGCTTCATAAGAAGCATTTCAAGGTCCTGGAGTGGCCTAGCCAGTCTCCAGATCTCAACCCCATAGAAAATCTTTGGAGGGAGTTGAAAGTCCGTGTTGCCCAGCAACAGCCCCAAAACATCACTGCTCTAGAGGAGATCTGCATGGGGGAATGGGCCAAAATATCCGGAAACAGTGTGTGAAAACCTTGTGAAGACTTACAGAAAACGTTTGACCTCTGTCATTGCCAACAAAGGATATATAACAAAGGATTGAGATAAACTTTTGTTATTGACCAAATACTTATTTTCCATCATAATTTGCAAATAAATTCATAAAAAATCCTACAATGTGATTTTCTGGATTTTCTTTTCTCATTTTGTCTGTCATAGTTGAAGTGTACCTATGATGAAAATTATAGGCCTCTCTCATCTTTTTAAGTGGGAGAACTTGCACAATTGGTGGCTGACTAAATACTTTTTTGCCCCACTGTATATATCTGAGTGGTGTTAGTATTCACCAACGATACAGAGGCTACTTAAATGGCAACTGGTTTTTTTTAGTTTTCTTTTTACAATACGTTGAATAACATTTGAACAAACGAACATGTCAGACAAATCAGCATTGCTGTATTCAAAACTGAGGTTTCTACTTTTAGCTCTACTTGAAACAGTAACAATCGTTGGAATGCTCCAGCTCGTTTGAGTGATAAGCATTTGGATTGGCTTGGCAAAAGCAGCAGGCTTGTCCCTCACGTTCCCAGAATCAGAAGGCCACAGAGTGTCTGGCTCATCTGAGGATGGTAATAATAGAAGCTAGAGAGGATACAGGCTGCTGCCTGTGGAATGCATCAAGCATAAATTATACATTTACAATGTTTTCCACACACTATATTAAATTCCATAATTCCGGGGGACTGTGGCTTGTCCTCAGCCAGTTAGCTATCTCAGGACTGTAATCTGTAGAAATTGCTATAGAGATGGGGTGTTGAGTGATATGGTTCATGCAGGGACCTTAGTTTAAGAGCACATGGGCTCATATTGGGCCGCAGCATTATGACATTATTATTCAAATGCCATTCTGTATGATTCTGAACTCACTGGGGACTGTTATTGCTTTATTATCATCTGTTTATTATTTTACATTTTGCATTTCACTTGGGAGTTAATATGCATTAACTTGTGTTAGCGCCCTAAACATTTGATATCTGTATAGTTACAGTAGCTGTATCTGTTTATGTAGGTGTTATGTCTCCATCCCTTGTGTTAATCACATTTCTATTTAAAATATAATATTTGAATCTATCACTTCTATATCCAATTAAAACGGTATTGAGAATAGTTGTAATATTTATTCTTTCTTATCTGAAATACTGACACCATTCAGTGCATTTACGGCCTATGAGAGAGCCTTTAAATGTCAGTGATCCACAGTGGCGGTGCTGAGATGGAATAGAGGTGCATGGCTTACAGGGACAAACCGTTTCCCTCGGTACAGAGACTCCCCAGTTCAACCTCTCCGCACCCCACCAGCCCCTGCACTGTCACCCAGTCCCACTATTGAATTGAATGGTCCACAGATTACTCAATTATTTCTATATACCAGTCTTCCACGGCAGACTAAAGGCCCATTATTGGAGTGACTGAGACCATAGGAACTTATTACATGTGTGACCTTTTAAAGCCTTTCTCCGTGATGGATCTCAGGTGAGAATTTACTGGAATCAATTTTTATCCGAAGGCTGGATGCTTGCTCACTGCACTGTGCTCGGCCCTGTGTGAAACATTCACTTTATGAAAAAAGAGGAGAGAGAGTGAGAGCCCCCAGACTGCTGCTGGAGTTGGGCAGGATTATAAAGCACCCCAAATGCCATTATGTCCTTTCCTCCCAAATTAAAGAGACTTTGAAATTGAGGGCTGGGGGAAGTGCAGGAGTGTTGTGGTTAATCAAGGTAGAAATACAAAGAGTGAGCCTGTTCCCCGAAGGTTCACATCAAAAGGTGCATCCCACTTTGTGAGCTATTTAATCAGTTAAAACACAGATGGCAGGCTGCCGCAATTAATTAATCATATAGGAGGCATCCTGTACCTGCTAGCTAAAAGTATGTCAGTGCTACCGAGATCTCATTTGGATTTCATTGTAGCTACCTGCCACCAGAATAATAGCTGAATATGAATAAGTTGAGCCTGTAGAGAGCTGCTGGACATACTGTGTTATAAACTTTGAACTGTAAAGCGTAGGTGTTTGGCTAGGCCTAACTTATTCTGGTTGTGCCTAAATGACAGGCTCCTCACTGTCTTTGTACTCTTTCAACAATGTAACTGATGCCTATTCTGGGGGTATTATGAGTGGGCTCTTAGTTGTATACCTGGGGGTATATAAACAGTGAGATATGCATATTGTGTGCAGGTCTTTGTAGAAATGAAAGGCACATCTGCTTCAAAGTGAAATTACTTTATAATTAGCTTTTAAGTTTCACTGACGGCAAAAAACATCAATGAAAAGCTGCCTGTCAACATAGTTTGGCGTCATGAGTTTGTGAGAGGTTTGTAAGCATCCAAGATCTTTTGAGAGGAGACGAGCCTCGCAAATGAAACCTACAGCCATGTCAACTCTCTCTAAAAATGCATGTTGGAGCTTGTATTGACCTGTTTTCCTCAAGTGCTTTTCGGGAGTTAGATGCATTGTGTAGGTGGGGGGTAAACAGCTGCCCCCCTTCAACTCCCCCCAAATATTAACAGCTTTGTATTTGAGTCATGAAATGAAAAGTCTCTTTATAGACTGTGTTCTTTGCCCCCAATCTTCCTTGATGTGAAGGTGGTGATAAGTGGCAGTCATGATAGAAAGACCAGACTCTCTCAGCCAAAGAGGACGGTGTTGCAATCCTAGCCTTTGGTCTGTTGCGTGAGTTTGGCTGAGTAGGCAGCATGTTCAACCCAGGTAATCATACAACTTTGGAAAGTCTTGTCACCTTGTAAACATAATTACATTTCCAGGAAAGCTGCATGAACCATGTTTAAAGGATTATAAAGAAGGGGGGTGGGTATGAATGTGGGCAGGGGGGCCGAGCAGGGAGGTGTGTTGGTAAACATTGCAGCTGTGTGTGTGTGTGGGGCCGTAGGGCCCTGGGGCAGTGAGGCCCCAGCAACCCTTACGTGTACCTTTCACCACACTCACTCACTCTGTCACACACGGAGCCAATGCCCCCACACACCAAGCATTCACTCTCTCTCCAGACAATGTAATGGGCATTTTATATTCTTCTTGGAATATGTTTATTTTCAGACATGTCAGATCAAATCAAATCAAATTGTATTTGTTACATGCGCTGAATACAACAGGTATAGATAGACCTTACAGTGAAATGCTTACTTACAAGCCCTTAAAAACAATGCTGTTTTAAGAAAAGAAAAGAAAAGAAAGAAAGAAACATAACAAATAATTCAAGAGCAGCAGTAAAATAACAATAGCGAGGCGATATACAGGTAGTACTGGTAAAGAGTCAATGTACGGGGGCACCGGTTAGTTGAGGTAATTGAGGTAAAATGTACAGTACATGTAGGTAGAGTTATTGAAGTAAATATGCATAGATAATAACAAAGAGTAGCAGCGTTGTAAAAGGAGGGGGGGCAATGCAAGTAGTCTGGGTAGCCATTTGACTAGCTGTTCAGGAGTCTTATGGCTTGGGGGTAGAAACTGTTTCGAAGCCTCTTGGACCAAGACTTGGCGCTCCGGTACCGCTTGCCATGCGGTAGCAGAGAGAACAATCTATGACTAGGGTGGCTGGAGTCTTTGACAATTTTTAGGCCCTTCCTCTGACACCGCCTGGTATAGAGGTCCTGGATGGCAGGAAGCTTGGCCCCGGTGATGTACTGGGCCGTACGCACTACCCTCTGTAGTACCTTGCGGTCGGAGGCCGAGCAGTTGCCATACCAGGCAGTGATGCAACCCGTCAGGATGCTCTCGATGGTGCAGCTGTAGAACCTTTTGAGAATCTGAGGGCCCATGCCAAATCTTTTCAGTCTCCTGGGGGGGAATAGGTTTTGTCGTGCCCTCTCCACGACTGTCTTGGTGTGCTTGGACCATGTTAGTTTGTGATGTGGACGCCAAGGAACTTGAAGCTCTCAACCTGCTCCACTACAGCCTCATCAATGAGAACGGGTGTGTGCTTGGTCCTCCTTTTCCTGTAATCCACTATGGTCTCCTTTGTCATGTGAGGTGAACAAGAGGCTGTTACTGATTTTAGGGTCCTGAGAGGTCAGAAGCATGTGACATGGTCATGTAGTCCATGGATGGTGTATCCGAAGGGCTAGACACTTGTTCAGTGTCCTCCGTCTCTCCCTCAGTAGGACCGTGATGCTACCTCCCTCTAGCCTGCAGATGGTGCTGTTTTAAAATGTATGGCTGCACAAAACCATAATTATTGTCATACTATTCTATAACTCCTTAATGATCCAACTCATCTATAAAGTAATACATCTTAGGATATTGACCATAGACATCGGCTTTGGGATGATGTATGATGTTACTGCTTTGAAATAACACTCAGAATAAACATGTTTCACTGAAAATTCTATTTTGGTCATCCACACAAATTGTTTTGACCACTCAATTTTGGTTTCTAGTCTTTTTTTAATGTTTGCATCCTCTCCTATTCATTCCCGCGGCCTAGAACCATTGAGACGTATGGCTATTTCTCCTCATAGGACCAGAAATGAACCAGACTAAAACATCAGAAAAATAAAAGCCCTGGAGGCTCACACAGTAGTCTGTGCAGAAGTGCTTCTAACTAACGCTGTGTAACTCACAAGACTCCAATATGATTAAGTACATCGTTTGTGCATTAGTTAAGTACAGTTGTGGTTAAATGAACGTTGCATCAGAGCTGTGCTCAGTCAATCAGCACGCAATTATTCTGTGGGTGCACTTTATTCATACAGGCTGAGAGCCAGACAGAGACACTCACACCCCTCACAGACTGTCTGTCTGAGGCTTTCACACACAGGAGACTGCCCCAGAACCATACATACAGTACTGTTGCCTACCTTTTAGTCCTGGGATTTCCTCTCCTGGCTCTCTGGACTGTGTTCCCAGTAGGAGCAGGATGAGACTGAATCAAAACAGAGAGTGACTCAATCAACAATAATATACACTCTGTCTGGATCCATTCTCTATACTCAACAAGGTGATGTGCTCTCTCTCTCTCTCTCTCTCTCTCTCTTTCTTTACGAGAAGAGAAAATTGCACATCTAATGAAATCCAATTTTATATTTCATTCTGAGAACCACAATAAACAGAGAACAAGCAGTAAATAAGCTTTTCAAAAAGCTGATTACCGAAGCAATTTATTGCCAAGTCCAGGGCCGTGGCAAAGCAGAAAATGGGTCTGGGAAGGGGGGCACATTCCAAATCTCTTCTCCCTCCAGCTTTTTGCCTGCCGTGTGATTAGCTGAGCTGGTTTGTGAGGAGCCAATCTGATCAACTTATTTTACCACATAATGCCCGTCTCCCAGAGAATATGGTTAAAAAAGGATTGTGATTGAGGTCGTCAATACATCCATTAGTGGGGTAAATGAAGTGGAATTCAAGGCTCCTCCATCACCAAGGTCTATTTTCATTGTGCGGATCTGTTTTCCACACAACAGAGGCCTGCACCTTAAGGCTGATTACAGTAATGACATTTCCCAACCACAATAGTGCTGATGTTCCCGATTGGAATAGATTCACCCTAGTGTCCACCACTGAATGACACTCACCTGTCCCTTGACCTCGCAGCACAAAGGTTCCCCCTGAGGGTTTAGACAGATTGTCTCCTAATTACTGCTGTATCATATTATTCTGTTACGCTCATTTGCACAAAAAAGTGCAAAACAATGATTTTATATTCCTTTGTATTTCTAGTGATTGAGCAATTCATCTTATGTATTATACAGTACCAGTCAAAAGTTTGGACACACCTACTCATTCCAGGATGTTTCTTTATTTTTACTATTTTCTGCATTGTAGAATAATAGTGAAGACATCAAAACTATGAAGTAACACATATGTAATCATGTAGTGACCAAAAAAGTGTTAAACAAATCAAAGTATATTTTAGATTCTTCAAAGTAACCACCCTTTGACTTGATGACAGCTTTGCACACTCTTGGCATTCTCTCAACCAGCTTCACCTGGAATTATTTTCCAACAGTCTTGAAGGAGTTCCCACATATGCTGAGCACTTGTTGGCAGATTTTTCATCACTCTGCGGCCCAACTCATCCCAAACCATCTCAATTGGGTTGAGGTTGGGTGATTGTGGAGGCCAGGTTATCTGATGCAGCACTCCATCACTCTCCTTCTTGGTCAAATAGCTCTTACACAGCCTGGAGGTGTGTTGGGTCATTGTCCTGTTGAAAAACAAATGATAGTCCCACGAAGCGCAAACCAGATGGGATGGCGTATCGCCTTGAATTATAAATAAATCACAGACAGTGTCACCTGCAAAGCACCACCCACACTATCACACCTCCTCCCCCATTCTTCATGGTGGGAACCACACATGTGGAGATCATCCTTTCACCTACTCTGCATCTCACAAAGACATGGCAGTTGGAAACAAAAATCGCAATTTTGGACTCCTCAGACCAATGTACAGATTTCCACAAGTCGAATGTCCATTGCTCGTAATTCTTGGCGCAAGCAAGTCTCTTCTTCTTATTGGTGTCCTTTAGTAGTCGTTTCTTTGCAGCAATTTGACCATGAAGGCCTGATTCTTGCAGTCTCCTCTGAACAGTTGATGTTGAAATGTGTCTGTTACTTGAACTCTGTGAAGCAGAGGCTGGTAACTCTAATAAACATATTCTCTGCAGCAGAGGTAACTCTGGGTCTTCCTTTCCTGTGGCAGTCCTCATGAGAGCCAGTTTCATCATAGCGTTTGGCTTTTGCGACTGCACTTGAATAAACTTTCAAAGCTCTTGAAATGTTCCGTATTGACTGACCTTCATGTATTAAAGTAATGATGGACTGTTCTTGCTGTTCTTGCCATAATATGGAGTTGGTCTTTTACCAAATAGGGCTATCTTCTGTATACCCCCCTACCTTGTCACAACACAACTGATTGGCTCAAACGCATTAAGAAGGAAAGTAAATCCCACAAATTAACTTTTAACTAGGCACACCTGTTAATTGAAATGCATTCCAGGTGACTACATCATGAAGCTGGTTGAGAGAATGCCAAAAGTGTACATATCGGTCATCAAGGCAAAGGGTGGCTACGTTGAAGAATCTCAAAAATAGCATATATTTTGATTTATTTAACACTTTTAGGGTTACTACATGATTCCATATGTTATTTCATAGTTTTGACGTCTTCACTATTATTCTACAATGTAGAAAATAGTACAAATAAAGAAAAAGCCTTGAATGAGTAGGTGTGTATAAACTTTTGACTGGTACTGTAAGTCTAGATTTGACTGGTACTGTAAGTCTCTAGGTTTAGTATTTCTTACATATAAATAAGTTTGTTTGTCATGAGCATCATAGTGTTCCTGCAGTGAGCTCTGAAGGAAGGTAGCTTATCAAATGAGGAAGAAGTGAGTGTCTGCATAATATTTGGGAAAATAAATTGAGTCAGTAATTTAGTAATGCCATAGGAGCAAATGCAATGTGCAGATTATTCACAGTTATATAATGTGGAGGAGAAAACCAGGCGCTTCTCATTTTGGTCACTTATCCCTCATTGTAAAGGTCTGTATATTTCATTGCTGGTGAAGCAGCTTAGAGGATACATTTCAAAGCAGCAAATAAAAATTGGCTAAACTTCCAAAATTAGCACTTCAAAGTCGAACATGATTTGCAGCGAGGGAAGGGTGGGAGGCACTGTGACTGTGAAAGTGTGTGTGTGTGTGTGTGTGTGTGTGGCAGGGCTGATGTACAGAACACTTCATGTAGTAGACCTTTCTAGGCAAATTGGTTTAATTTAAGAATGAGATCATAAAATAAGTAAACTTCTATCAGGGCGAGTTTACGCATCTGTAGCCATTTATTTCAGTTTTATATGCATTTCTTGGCACAGGCTGTTTGTATGTAGAACATGAATAATGTTCCATTCGGAAAGTATACAGACCCATTGACTATTTCCACATTTTGTTACGTCACAGCCTTATTGTAAAATGGATTAAATACAAAAAAATCTTAATCAATCTACACACAATACTACATAATGACAAAAAAACAGTTTTTGAAATAACCATTTATATACATTTGATTTTAATGACAAAAGTTCTCCCCCTTAAAAGAGAGACAGGCCTTAATCTTCATCATAGGTACACTTCAACTACAACATACAAAATGAGAAAAAAATCCAGAAAATCACATTGTAGGATTTTTTAGGTAATTTATTTGCAAATTATGGTGAAAATAAGTATTTGGTCAATAACAAAAGTTTATCTCAATACTTTGTTATATACCCTTTGTTGGCAATGAAAGGTCAAACGTTTTTTAAGTCTTCACAAGGTTTTCACACACTGTTGCTGGTATGTTGGCCCATTCCTCCATGCAGATCTCCTCTAGAGCAGTGATGTTTTGGGGCTGTTGCTGGGCAACATGGACTTTCAACTCCCTCCAAAGATTTTCTATGGGGTTGAGATCTGGAGACTGGCTAGGCCACTCCAGGACTTGAAATGTTTCTTAGGCCACTCCTTCATTGCCCTGGGTGTTTGGGATCATTGTCATGCTGAAAGACCCAGCCACATTTCATCTTCAATGCCCTTGCTGACGGAAGGAGGTTTTCACTCGAAATCTCACGATACATGGCCCCATTCATTCTTTCCTTTAGGGATCAGTCGTCCTGGTCCCTTTGCAGAAAAACAGCCCCAAAGCATGATGTTTCCACCCCCATGCTTCACAGTAGGTATGGTGTTCTTTGGATGCAAATTCTTTGTCCTCCAAACACGACGGTTGAGTTTTTACCAAAAAGTTATATTTTGGTTTCATCTGACCATATGACATTATCCCAATCTTCTTCTGGATCATCCAAATGCTCTCTAGCAAACTTCAGACGGGCCTGGACATGTACTGGCTTAAGCAGTGGGACACGTCTGCACTGCAGGATTTAGTAAATGTAGTGTTACTGATGGTAGGCTTTGTTTTTTGTCCCAAAATCTGCAGGTCATTCACTAAGGTCCCCTCGTGTTTGGGATTTTGGCTCAACGTTTTGTGATCATTTTGACCCACGGGGTGAGATCTTGCGTGGAACCCCAGATCGAGGGAGATTATCAGTGGTCCATGTCTTCCAAAATAATTGCTCCCACAATTGATTTCTTCAAACCAAGCTGCTTACCTATTGCAGATTCAGTCTTCCCAGCCTGGTGCAGGTCTACAATTTTGTTTCTGGTGTCCTTTGACAGCTCTTTGGTCTTGGCCATAGTGGAGTTTGGAGTGTGACTGTTTGAGGTTGTGTACAGGTGTCTTTTATACTGATAACAAGTTCAAACAGGTGCCATTAATACAGGTAACGAGTGGAGGACAGAGGAGCCTCTAAAAGAAGAAGTTACAGGTCTGTGAGAGCCAGAAATCTTGCTTGTTTGTAGGTGACCAAATCCTTATTTTCCACCATAATTTACAAATAAATTCATAATGTGATTTTCTGGATTTTTTTTTTCTAATTTTGTCTGTCATAGTTGAAGTGTACCTATGATGAAAATTACAGGCCTCTCTCATCTTTTTAGGTGGGAGAACTTGCACAATTGGTGGCTGACTAAATACTTTTTTGCCCCACTGTATGTGACTTACGTGAATTCCTAGTTGGACCATCACATACGTGACTGTAAGTTGCTTTGTATGAAAGTGTGTATACATTATGATGTAAATATTTTGTTAAATGTGCTATTTGAGTGTTATACCCTTACACAACATCCTTCTTGACTGGAACAGACTGAGACACACGCACACACACACACGCACACACACACACACACACACACACACACACACACACACACACACACACACACACACACACACACACACACACACACACACACACACACACACACACACACACACACACACACACACACACACACACACACACACACACACACACACACACACACACAGCAGTCTCCTGGCTCTGTGTTTTTATGTTGGTCCATCAGTTGTGCTCAGACATCTGTAATGAGAGACCCATCAGTGGTGGTGATGCCAGTGGCAGGCATCTCATTTGATGAACATAGTCCAGGCCCAGGGAATGAGCTGCAGAAAGACAGAGGCTCAGGCCACTCCTGTCCTAACACATAGGGAGGGCTTTCACACTGGTCACATGGATAGACAGACACCTTGTGACAAAGAGCATCATATTAGACTAACCAACCATAGTGAAAAGCCAACTCTTTTCAAATAGTCATGGAGAGGATTTTGGAACCTAACAACGACAGTTCATTTGGCTTAGTTTATGGATAGAGTGAGAGAAACCCTTTATAGATGAATGCATGGAACAAACTACTGCATGCAAAGTGTAAAAGTAAGATCGAATGTAACACAGGAGAATGTATTGTAGATCATATGGAGTGAGGAAGGCAGGTATACTAACTGAGCTGGAGTGAAGGGCATTTATCCATCTCCCTCTGGTGTGCAAGCACATGACACAAGGCCAGCTAATTAAGCAGATGCCATAATCAGGAACACAGTGGAGGGAGGCTGGAGAATTCATTCATAGACTTGAGTCATAACTGCTCAACATGCTTAATAACATCTCCACCAACATAGGCAAATGGGAATGCAGACCAGCAGAGAGAGCGCGCGTGTGTGTGTGTGTGTGTGTAGCTGAGGACACAGTGTAACCTGGTGAGGTCTTTTTCTCATTATTTTTCCAGAAAATTAGCAATCAGCCATCTTGCAGAGCCTGATTGTCTCCCTCTGTAAATCAATCCAGGAGCTGCAATTAAAAGGTACTCTTATGTGGTGTAATTGATGTCTTGCTAATCCTTTATTTGCACACCTGCCGGTGAGTCTGGATGTTTTATGAATTTCTAATTAATGCACATTCCACACTTAATGTATTTGTTAGCAAATGATGTCGCTGGTCTGCTTTCTGCTGGAGTAAAGTGCTTCCAGAATGTCACACACTGCCCAGAATCTGAGGTACCGCCAGCCACATAAGCAGAGAGGAAATTGAAGACCGGGGGTGTGCTGAATAGGAGTTGTGTGCATCCTGCAGAAACTGGAAAGTTCAGTTTGCATGTGTTCCCCACATCCAGCTGGAAATGCCACAGCTATGCAGGTGGAAACATTAAAAGTTTATGATCATTTGGCAATTGTTCTCTGCCTTTCCCATAACCTTGACAGACAGTTCCAGTCACACGCTGTCTTGCCCACAGTCACCCTCATGTATACCCCTAACACACAGTGCTCTCTGTGTGCACCTGTAAAAACCTCCAGCATGTTAATTACTGCCATTAAAAGCCTTACCTCCTTTATGATTACACTGATTGCTCCATTCTGGTGTTGCACCGACCAGACACGGCCCAGCTCTATGCCTTGTGACTCAGTGTGCGGAGTGGGTCTTAGTTCTGAGTTTGTGTTGAGGTATCACATTTGTTTATATGATACTTGATTATGTGAATGTTTGGGTGAGCACAGGTTTTATATCATCTGTATGTACAGTACTGTTGTCACGGTAGGAACTAGAAAGTGAGGCTATATGCTATAACGTGTTCCAGACTTGTTAAGTCTGTTAATTACAGGAGTGGTGTTCACTCTGAGCTGAGTGCTCTGACACTATCAAAACATGTGATGTCATTGTGGCACAGTAATCCAAGGCGACTGACTGAGGGCCAGATTTGAACACTTAAAAGGAATCTATTTTTTAATGCCGTACATTTAGAATATAGGTCTACAAAAAATATGAATACATAGCATTTTATTTGGCAAGTTTTTAATACATGCCTTTACAGCAAAAAGAAAGAGAAAAGAAAGGGATGTTTGTTCTCTTTAATTACCTGTGTCCTTTTAACTTTTGAAAAACATTGTTAAATGTTTTTGCGGTAAGTAACATTAAAGGGTCCATTTAGAGAAATGTAGAAGTTTGTTTTATATATATTTTCTTACCCAAGGTGTTAGACATGCTAAAAATGACATTTCAATATGCTCAAAGACCCCAACTGGTTTCCTCACAATTTTTGCTCAGGATGAATGAAGCGAATTGCTTTAAATGGCAGAAACGCTGCAAAGCAGGTCTCCTGTGGCTCTGAGCCCATAGAAACAAGAATTACCACCAACCGATGAAAATCAAAAGTAGTATGACAAAGGATAGTGTCACCTAAGTAGCAATCCCTTAATTGCAATGCCTTTGTACATAAAAGCTATTCAGATCTGTTGAATATGCTCCGCTCTCTTTTAATACCCCATATGTTCAAGACAAGCTTTGCTTTTACTCATAATTCTCTCTTAAAGTGGACAGTGCCTTATTTTAGGTCTTAAACATTGCATCCTATGCAATGTCTCAAATGTTTTGTTACTTTCTGATACAGTTTCAAGTTCTTTTTTGCTAATAACAGTATTAACTAAAACTATATCATTCCAGTATACCACATTGTATATACAATTCTATTTCATAATAAGATGTATAACAAAGTCCTGAGTTTTGCTCCTTGCCTTCTCCCCTCAGATAAAGTGACGGTGCCACCAACCTAAATTGGTTATTGCAGCTCCACATCTAGTTAGAATAAACTCAAATGCAATGAGTATTTATTATCTAATTTGTTATTTGCTGGTGCATTTCATTTCCCAGCCAATTCACACTCATAATCAGATGGCAATTAGCGAGGCATGATTCAGTGGGTGCAGACTCTCTCTCGCTCTCTCTCTGCGTTCTCATCCAAACACTGCTTCTTTCATGACACCTGCCCGCTCAGTACAACAACACAGTCTGGAGAAGTCATTATTTTATTCCAAATAAAATCTTATTTAGTTCATTTGAAACAGCATTTCTAATTCCATCAGCACTCTTTGCAAAATGTAATAAAACTTCCTTTTTCTCCACTGCTTTAAAAAAAATGTTTTTTCCCCCTCGCAAGGCTTTTTTACAGCTCTGTGGTTTGAGAGATAATAATGATAACACCACATGGGCCAGCCTCCTCAAACAACTTTGGTTTTGGTATACAAACAAAAAAAACTCACTAAGAACATTTAAGAATCTTTAATTCACACTAGTAATAAAATTGCATTACATTTCATAAAATAAATGTTCCAGTTTATATATACAGAGAAAACAGACTGTACATACCCTCCAAGGAAACGTTCCCGAAAGGGGAAAAGAATAAACAAACCCAAAACAAACGTCACAAAAACATACAAGCAATACAGTGCTCAGCTAAGCAGGCACAACTGTACATCAAAACTTGTAACTGCTCAGTGTTGGGGTGGGAAGGGGAGGGGCAAGGGTGGGAAGGGGAGGGGCAAAAAGTAGTACATTTACAATAGAGTCCTTATGGACTGATAAAGGGCTATTTAAAAAGTATTGCAGGCAAGCAGACAGACGCTCCTCTTCCCAAGTGCAGCAGAACATCCATGGCATCATGTGTAAGTACGGCGGGCCGAGGGTCCTGGTCGCTGCCACTGGGCCCGGCTATTGAACCTGCGTCTCAAAGCTGCCATTCAGCTGGCCCTCCTCATAGTCCATCTGACACAGAATCATGTTGTTCTTCAGGAAAAACTTGTCCCCCACACAAAACCTGCCAGCCAGGAAAACACAAAGGCAAAGCATTAATATAAAGGAGGACAACGTGGGGAGACAAAGGAGATTAGTAGAGGACAATATGACAGTTATTTGTGTTGACAGGCTGATAATGATAGCATTGCTCTAGGAGAAGAATGTGGTTGATTGAGATCAGCTGTTAAAGGCGATGGCCATTGCTGCTCTCTGGGCTTTGGTTGTATCCGTTTGGCGACGTCGCTTGTTTGTAAATGCCATTGTTCCTTGTGTGTGATTCAAAGGCCCCTCTGATGGTCACTGAAGGTGTGGCTTTAAATACAAGTAGATGAAAAATATATATAATTTCAAAACGTGTGGACAAATGGACCCCCCCAGGCTTGGCAAACAAGAAAAGCACCACACCGGTTTCCAAGGAAACCTTGCAACAGGGCAAGCTTTCCATACGCCAGTTTGGGTTCCAACGTGTATGAATGTTTCACTAGGTTTCGAGTTAATTGAAGAAGAAAAAAACACACCCCCATGTAGGCCCATTGATTTTTTTGTTTAAACTTTATTTAACCAGGCAAGTCAGTTAATAACAAATTCTTATTTTCAATGACGGCCTACCGGGGAACAGTGGGTTAACTGCCTTGTTCAAGGGCATTCTTTTAAATGGTGGTGCTTATGTACTGTACGACACACAGCTTCATAGACCGAATGAGTGAAGATAAGAACAGCTGTACTGATGGAAGTGCTGCTTATCAGGCTGGGCCACAGTAATGTGTTGGGCAGGCTGAGGGCTGGCAGAGGGGCAATGGCTGTGGTATCAGTGAGCCAGTAAAGCCTGGCCCCATGAGTGGCTGCAGCCAGCATTCCCATACCCCAGCCAGGTGCTCACCATGGTTACTGACTCATCCCTGTGGAAGGTTAATGTGCTTGTGCTGTATGGATGGAGAGGGTCACAATACCCCATGATTAGCAGAGTGTTCTCTGTGCGGCACTGTTATGGGATTGTTGCATTGTATTGTGAGGAGAGTATGTATGGATGTAATAGTGTAGAGCTCAGAGGTGAGGAGCGGTCAGGACCTAGGACAGAGTGAGCAAGGCTTTGGCCCATGTGGGTCACTAAGGTGTCTAGTTAACATAGTTAACATTCCTGGACTGAATAGCATACAGTATTTATATTTTTAAAAATCTGTTTAATTCCACTACCCTGTAGTGTGGTACCCAAACTTGTAAGTCATGTTCCCGTAGAGTGGCCTCTTGGAGGTGTATTGCTGTGGCTTAAAGTGAACCTATCAACTAAAGCATTGTGAGTGTTGGCATTGGTCTGGCAGCTGTATCACTTGATACATGAGCTAATTTTGTTCCCCTCAAGTTTATAATCCCAGTTGTTTCTAGTCACAAAACACAAACAAGGACAAACTAATGGCAGGGTCAACATAGAAAAGAATGAACAATGTTGCTAATGCAATGCAACACGCGTGTGCTTTCAAAATGGGGAGACAGACAACAAAAATCTGTATTTACACAGACAGTCTGGGTTTAGTTTTACTGACCCCAAAACAGATCTGTTGCACCTCAAGAGGCAGTTTTTTTTGTTAAATGGCTAACTAGTTTGAGCTAATGGCCATTTCAGAACAGCATTACATATTTCAAAAAGGCAGTCTCACGACACAGTTGTGGGCTCTCTCTCTCCTTACCTCTGGTTACAAAGCTGACAGGCAAAACAGTCCAAATGGTAAACATTATCTCTGGCTCTCATCACCATTTCAAAGGCTGGGATCAGTTTACTGCAGGCAGCGCAGTTCCCTGTTGTACCAAAGAGCCTGGAAGAGAGAGAGAATACAAACAGAGATTAACGTACCTTCCTTAGCCTTCATGCAACAGAGGAGCGAACAAAAAGTAAAGCCAAGAAGAAAAAACCCCAGAAAGAACAGTGAAAAACAGACAAATCCG
This sequence comes from Oncorhynchus tshawytscha, assembly GCF_018296145.1. Classification (NCBI taxonomy): domain Eukaryota; kingdom Metazoa; phylum Chordata; class Actinopteri; order Salmoniformes; family Salmonidae; genus Oncorhynchus; species Oncorhynchus tshawytscha. The sequence goes on from NC_056432.1 coordinate 70,670,339, forward strand.
AAAACATCCCATTTAATACACAAATCTATCTTGGCACACACTTGGTGTTTTTTGTTAATGAGGGCTACAAACCTAGATGTTAATTCTTTGCTAATGATCTAATTAAAATGATCACATGGTTCTAATCCCCTTCTTCAAAGCCTTTCTCCTAGCACATAGCGAAAGCAATAAAAACAGATCTGAGGCAACCAATTGAACTGTTGAAAGTTTTCAAATTTTAAAACCAAAGTACCTAATGAGACTTGCTCCAACCAAAGCCAGCTGGATTTTACACAAGAGGCTAAATTCTATAATGTAGTCAAACGTTCAAAATATTCCTGTTGCAAGGATACTGCCTCGATCCCCCTCTGTTTCATTCAGAGACTGCCTGGGAGAATGGCGGGGAGACCTTGGAGAGGTAACTAGATGTTTGGCAGTATACTGAACAGACGCACAACTCACATTTCACTGCTGTTTGTTTAAGCTTATTAGATAGGAGGCAAACGATGAAGGTCACAAGCAGAGCAAGAGGCACTGGTGTAGATCTTTCTCCTCAAAGCAAAGCAAAGGCAACTCCACTCCGGAGCCTGCAGCCCCCAGTCACATTTACATTTTCCAAGCGCCTGGCCTTATGTTTAATTTGAAGATTTTGAATCACAGATAGACTTGCACATTCTGCAGGCAGGAAAAGGGGACAGCGCCACAGCTTTGTGAAAGGGGATCAGGCAGGCGATAGCAGATTAACATACTGTCAGTGGCAAACACGTTCCCAAAGTTGTGGGCTCAGGAGACTCAGGTGGAGAGAATAGTCAAAAGTTGGTATCCCCTCTCCATATTAGTCTATGTTGGTTGCTCTCCCCTTGTCACAGAAAACATATATCCCTCCAGCAGACCCAGGGTCTAATTAGAGCACACTGCCCCAGAGGAGAGGACTGCTGCTGGTGCCTTAGACTAGGAGAAAGAGAGCAAGACAGAGCTGTTTGGTTCTAATAGATACGAAGTGTTGAACAAAGTCATTGTTCGAACTGGTTACTGTTCCAGTAAAGTGTGTTGATATAGACCTCTGGAACGCTGAGCTTTCCATGCCACCCGTACGAGGTGCTGCTGCTCAAACCCACTTGGTGAAATGATTGTCAGGCTTTTAGATTTATTAATGTTATATTAGTGATTTCTTTCCTCTTTAAAAAAACAGATGAAAAGGACACAATATTCTATTCTGAATTGATTCTGTTAATATCAGCATCTGCATCAGTTCTAGCTCAAACTAAACCAGGCTGTTATCTCTGTGGTCTGACTTAGACCTAGTCTGTCCTGTGTGTGTGTGCTGACCTGCTACTTGACTGGCCCTGTGAATATGGATGCTTTATTAGGTGCAGTATTGTATGCTTCCCAGGGGACATGTCAGTGATGTAAAGCCATCATGTAGGTTATGTTTCAGTGTTATGGCAGTGTGGGCCCTGGGCTCTGTGGTTGATATAGGGACTGCAGCGCACTTTGAGTAATAGACAGAGACACTATGCTGACCATTTAGTGGGAGGGCACTGTGGAATAGGGACTACAAAGACCAGCATGCATAGCACTAGGGAGAGCTGGGTGGGAATGAGGATCACAACACCTTAATTTTCGATTCACCATACAGTAGAGATTTGAGTTCTTTTAAGAATGATTACAAATCATAAGACTATTTTCTTCTGAATTCCCACATATTGTAATGGCATACTGTGCTGTGTGACTGGTACAATCATAGTGCAGTAGCTCATGATGCAGTTACATTTTGTCTGTTAGGATTAAGAAAAGTCAATATCCTCACAACTGGTATACTAATTATTTCGACATATATACAATTTTTTTGTCCCATTGAAGTGGAGAATAAATGCTGTGGAAAATTTGAGGGGAGAATACATTGCCCCTCACTACAGACCGCTGCCAATCCTACTTTGTTAAGAAGTCAATTTTTTAGGCAGGGTTTGAAGCACAGAAAGGGCCCAGCTTAAAATAGTGGTTAATTTAAGTGGATTAGAAGGTTACAAGTACTCTTTTGGAAGGTCACCCTCAAACTGAGACAATGGGATGGATTTTGAAGCTCACATTATGTGAGATAAAGTGAAACCAGCCATTACCATGGTGAGGCCGGTTAGTGGGACTTTCCAGTGAGGGTCCTTAAGGACTTTCATAGTTGTGAAATGAACTGTCACAGCATATCTATTCAATCCATACTGTCTACAGTAACATAGCATAGTGTGCTTGTAGAATTGAAATGTTAACTGAAATTTTAAACATGATCTTGAACAGAATGCCATAAAAAAATGATTGTGCATTAACAAAAAGGCAGATGTAGCACGCTGTGAACTGTTCACTGCCAAGATTGAGAAAAAATATATACACACTGCAGCGTTGAGAGAAAACTAAATAGTTTATAAATGGAAGTCATTTTCCTCCACTGATATTGGCTGGTTGAAACCAAATGAACTGCCATTAAAGTTAAAGAGCCTCTCCTCCATTGTTCCACTCCTTCAGTTGTGTGATTTAGCGTGGATCTGGAGAGAGCGGTGTGCTTTCTTTAGCTGTTTGAACTTGCTGCTTCGCTAACTTCAGACTCTCCCCCTGCATGCCGGCATCTTCTGCAGGTCTTCTGTTTCATTGAGATTGGACTTGATCTCTTCAAGTCTTCTACTCTGTTCTAAGCTCAGATTCACCCGCTCCATTTACAGTTTGTCCGATTTCATAGAAAGGAGAGCTACTGTATTAATTCACGTAAGGCGTGTTTTGACCTTCCTCAACAGTTGTGTCTTTGAAGGTGTAAAGCTTGCTATAATATATATTTCAAAATGTTGCCAGAAAATGTTTTGTACTTTATTTGAGGAAAGAAGTAACTGTCTTATTATAGTTTTTATTTAATTTGTTATCGCCAGTGGGTGGCAGAGACGCTTGACATACATTAATACATCCACAGATAATAAAATGTTTTAATTACAGTTTAATATCTACTTCCATTGCAGTGCTGACGGTACTGCGTAACTTACAATGTCCATTAGCTTGGGGAAAAAGTGCTTTCAACTTCAAATAAAGGCACTCTACTTTGATAAAAAGATGACTGATACAGTATGTTCCCCTTAAAATATTCGTCAGTTAGAAGATAAAACGATGTCAGGCTTGGGGTTCGGGCGATCAAAAGCATGACTGGCTTGTCAACCTTCTTTAGCGAGGTCGCCAGATCCTGAGTCCCAGACCAAAAAATGAAACACCTAATTAATCTATTGTTCTGCGCAATAATGAAAGTGTGGTAAAATTGATAATAACCCAACCCAGCCTTTTACAACAGAGGGAATAGAATGTCAAGTGGATTCAGAAACTTCTGATCTGAGGTTTTAGAAGACGCTGCTGGCAGGCCAGCCAGGGGAGAGTGGGAAGGGGGGTGTGCACAAGATGTTACCGGTGCTCCTGAGCTCCTGAAGGACGAACACAGACGGAGCTCCTATCATAATTAATGTGCGCATGGCAGGGCTCCAAACCCAGGGAAATAAAGTGTGTTTGATCCACCCTGGCTGCATGTCCCTAATGAACTGCAGCTCCATACAGGAGGATTCCACTTCATTAATGGAGGTGAGGGGAAGCGTTCCTCTCTCTGTGCAGGACGGGGGCTCTGTGAGGGGATTACAAGGCCGTATGGAGCCTGCGTCACCTACTTTAAAACTATAAGCTCTAAAACTGTCTCTTCCCTCGCTGCTGAGAAAGGGAATGTTTTTAATTTGTTCCATAATAGAATTCATCTCAAACATCTCCAGCCATTAAGTGGCATGCATTTGTCTCAGGCTGAAGAGCAGATGAGTGGGCTGGATTTCATTAGGCCATCATGGCCCAGGCAGAAACACAGAAAGCCCATCTCTCCCTCGCCTCTCCTGCTTTACGTTTCGCTCCCTTGCTTCTTCCCTCTCTCTCTAGCCCCCTCTGCCCCTCATTTTCTTCCCTCCTCTCTCACCGCTCTGCCCTAGTCTTGCTTTGAGTTTGCTTTCTGCAGAGCTGCCTGTCAGGCCAGTTAGCCCATAGGAACACATTTTCATCAGGGAGCTGATGTCCACGATAAGGCCTTCATAATGAGGGAGAAATCAATCAGATAGAGGGAGGGAGAAGCCGGCCCTTTTAGGGGATCATATTTAACCATGTCAAAAGCGCCACTCTCGGCTTAATAATTTTTGCCTTCTCTTGTCATTTGCTCCTTTTATTATGACCTCATCTGCACCATCTGCCCCTTCCGGGGGCAGCAGCAGTTTAGTGAACCTCTCTCACTGCATCTTAACAGCATTAACTCTTGGTGGGAGCTGATGGATGGTAATGGCTCCTCTCAACGCCCGGCCCCTAAGCCCCTCTCGGTTGGGACCTGCTGGTAGGGCAGGGTGGGAGAGGGAGGGGAAAGACAGGGAGAGGCCAGGGGCAGCAAGGTCTCTAGGCTGGCCCCCAGGGGATGGTCTCGGGGATAAATGGTAGGATCTCATTCGGAAGCCCCAGGGTATGTGACTTAACGCCCAGGAAATGATCATGTTTAATTTAGGAAACAGATGGCAGGGTACAGGGGGAAAACATTGAGCCACAGACACTAAAGTTGACGCTAGCCTTCCTGGAGTCATCCCAGAACACAACATGACCCATCTCTACTGTTACTGAAACCTGTACCGCGAGGGGAGAGAGTGCTGTGTTCATGTAAACAAGCAACAAAAAAATTGAAACAGAATTTTTTTTTTAAGAGAGCTAAAAACATACAAACGTGGAATTGGAAACTTTCCGCTCTGCCTTCCCAAGGCTTCAGATCAGAGCCTGGGGAGAGTCACGCATGAGCATAATGGGATTCAGGCTTAATTGACACACATCTAGTCAGCATCGATATCCTATAATGAGGAACAAACAGGCGCTTGATCTACCAAAACAGCCTGGGAGGAAATGTCTTCTAAAAGCTCGAGAAAAACACTGGTTCCCATACAAATGGACCCAAATAGAGAGCTCTAGTGAGAGGCAGGTTCATAGACATTCATGGTGGTGTTACCCTAGCAGTAGTGAGAGAGCGCTGACACAGCCCTAGGTGGGGCGTGGCCTTTCTGTTCTATGAGGGGCGACTGACTGTGGCTTCTCTTACCTCAGGTAGTCCCTGCGACAGAGGATGAGGTTGGCTTTCGTGTAGAGGGTGGAGCCCACCTCCCCCAGGCGACAGTCGCAGCAGGCACATTTCAGACAGTCCTCGTGCCAGTATTTGTCCAGGGCCTTGAGCAGGTAGCGGTCTTTAATCTTGCGATTGCAGCCAGCGCACCCCTTCTGTTTCCCTTTGGGCTGGACGGAGAGCATCGGCACACCTGTAGCGATAAGGAGACAAACGCCGCGGCGTGATTCACTGCCCAGGAACACCAGTGACTTTTCATGTTCTCTTTTCGATAAGGCTGCTGCTGCAGCGTCTGGAGGCAGCAGTGCCACAGTGCACTGCCTCTGCTCATATGCATTAACATGAACACTCTTCCGTTCAGATAGGCACACAGATCACATTGGACTACATTAACACCAGGTAAACCACACTAGGCAGGCAGGCCTACTGATTATTTGAAGCTGTACTCGTAACAGTGTCACAGACAGACCTCATATTGCTTAGCGTGGTATTTACAGCATGCTGTATATTATGTTAGTCACCTACCATTTCATCAGCACTCATTGCTCTGAACTGTCCACAGCTGTAAAAGCTTCTCATGGGCTTTGTTTGGTACAGATTAACATTAACCTTTTAAAAACGCCTCTGACCACAAGAACGCTGCTCGCAGACCCCAGTGAGATATGTTATGGCCTAAGTGCCTCTCAGCGCGCACTCACACAGACACACACCACGCTCGCTCGCTGCATTACAGCCTTTCCTTCTTTTACACTTATCTGTACTCATGTGTCAGCAACGAGCGAGCCTGAGTAACTAAACCCGCAAATTGCCCCGCTGTCACGCTGGTCCCCTTAAAGTGTGCCTTTTAGCCTCCTAAAGGACAAATAAAGTCCATTTAATAACTGCACTAAACACTAATAGTCTATGTGTGGTTGACATTTGTGTTTGGACTAAAAGCCCCCCTCAGGCCACTACTGGTACAGAGGCAGGCGGCACCCCTCCATAGCACTAACAGGTCTGCCACAGCTGAAAGCACAGGACAACAGCTCTTAAGACTCTCTCACATACTGAGCTATTGATCTGTCTAATAGAACACACGACGGCCACCGCTCGCCTCTCTGCTTTCAAAACACATTTCTCTCAAAAACCGGACGCAGCCTGCGTCACAGGGAGGGAGGATGGCCATCGCTTTGTATGTGGGTGCCAATAAAACGACAAATGCCCAATGTTTTAAAGACATGGTATGATGGGAGGCTTTCTTTGAATTTCATAGCTTTTTCCCGCTGTAGCATTTATATAACTTTAGTACATTTTCTAGATGTTTTGTCTTCATCCTCAGAGGTGTGATCTGTTGTTGAGGTGTTGTGTTCTAGTAAAGGCAGTTGCTATTGACCTACAGTATATTTGTCAGAGAGATGGCAGTTATAGGAGAGTAGTGCTCTAATGTGTGTGTTGATGTCCTCTAGTTGTGTTTGGATGTCAGTGGTGTTGTGCAGCCACCCTGTAGTTTCCCTGGAACCATAGTAGTTATTTCCATGATAAACAGAGCCTCTGCTGGTAGCTAGGCAGTTGTATCACCCAATGCCCCTGATTCTCCTCTGAGCATGTCGTTTTCCCCTGCACAAAAACCCCATAGCACTTTGTTCAGCTGAATACCAAAGTACATGTTCCTGTCTCTATTCCTTTGTCTTTCCCTCTGTCTCCCACACACGCCTTATTGGATCCAGATTTGTTCAGCCATTTCTGACCATCAGTAATACTGTGAATGTAATACAATTAGCATCACCCCTTTTAAAATAAGGGAAAGGGTGAGCTTGTTAGTTAAATTGATGGCTTTGGTTTGTATGTGAATAAGAGCTCTGGTGGTATTCAGCCTTCGTCCCATTTCTTTATCACAAGTGGAAAGGGGAGGCTAATTGGTCCAGCGCTGGTGATGGGAACCATCAATTAGTGTTCTGCCTACCCTCCAGCTCCCTCACCTCCTCCCTCCCCAAAACGGGCCACTTGAAGCTGGCGCATTAGGATCACAAAACCTGCTATAAATACCAATGTTCTGTGTAAATGAAGCTAAAAAGCTTCAAATTGAAGCCACACTAGCTAAGGGTGGTCTGTTCTACCTGCATCTCATGGCTTGTTAGAGGAGCTCTCTGCAGGTATGCCAACAGTGCTCGCCTGTCAGCCTTCCACAGAACTAAAAACAGTCTTAATGAGGAGAGAGAGTGCTGTGTGTGCGTGTGTGTGGTTTGTGCATGCGCATAGCAAAACAAAAATCGGGTTTCCTCAATTCCCTCAGGGATCACAAAAAAATCTTTAATTTGCCTTTTATGACAGCTAATTAGTTATTTTACTCAAAATCTTTGCTTTAAATAAGAGAACTAATTATACACAAAGGTCGTTCCCCACCTCCAGAGAACCACTCATAATTGGTTTAGACCACCGCCCCCCCACGTACCATCTACCCACCCTGTTACATAACATGTGTGTGCTTTACATCAACTCTGCAAAGGAGGGGGTTTAACCCCTTCTATGGAATGACTGTACAGCACGTCCCCTGTTCCAGCCTCTTTGGAGCTCTCCCTATGTTGAGAGAGGCATCCTAAACATCAACGTGGCAATGTTCTATTCCCTAACCCAGACTTGAAACTGCAGTGAGTCTGACACTCCTCCCCACCACCATGTACACAGTGCTCCCTCTATGGGCCTGAGAGTGCTGCCTGAACAGAGCAAAAGCCTCAGATACATTAGGAAGCCAGGATGCTACTGCACAGATCCTGCTGTCTCAGGGAAGAAACACATGCTTGATGTCATCTACCAAAACAGCCTGTGAAAAATTGCCTCAGAAACTCCAGTAGTAGCTACACTGCATGTAGCATTTCCTAAACAAAGAGTAGTGACAGAATAAATGATTGTATAAAACAAATGTCATGTCAATTTCCTTAATACCAGGAGAATAGTTTTTTGCAGTTTTTTGAGTGGAACAACGCCTTCCCAACCTGCTGCCTCTCAGAGAACAAAAAGTTACATTAGAAAAGGAAACGGCAGCAGCCGAAGAGGCAGCCTCCACTTAATCCAATCCATTTAACAGATACAAGTGCCACTGACCTTCCCGTGTCATTTGGTGTCCCAAAAAACGTAGCTCGCTAGACCATGATTCATATTCCAACAGGGAATGCATTTTTGTCTTTTAAAGAGGGATCTTGCCTTGCCAAATATTTTCCCTGAGAAAGAAATTAATTTGCCATTAATACTTGGTGTAAGGTCTGTCATCTCAGTCTTTTTCCACCCCTCTTCTTTTTTAAAGACCTTATCTCTTAAGAATATGTTATGTTGAGCATTGCTCAGTTATGTTTTTTTTCCCCTTCATTGAAACGGTCAGACCATGTACTTTCCATTATAGAGATAGAAATCGGATGCTATGTAAGCCCATTTCTAGATCAGTTTTTACCGCTATCTAAAAATAGAATCTATGTGGTAACCCTTTTGATGTATTTAACGTTTTAAAAGGAAAATAAGCTGTTCGGTGCACTCGAGGAAACGTTTTAAAGCATTGAAATGCAATTATCACATCTGCATGGCACATCCTCAGATTAGACAAGGAGTGATGGAGAGAGAGAAAGGGGAGGATTTGCCCTCCGATCCCCTTTTCTCTTTCTCCTATCATACATCTGCTTGCATGCTAATCTGTTAAATAAGCACATCTGAATAGAAATGTGTACAGTACATCACTACCCGGTGGGTGGGGTCACTCTGTGGAATTAAATACATGTGATCAATTAGGTGGAGTGACACCTTGATGTGACGCAGGCTCCCTCGGTTCCTGCGGAGGGAAGGGGATTGAATAGCATCACTCAGGCAGCGTCTTGTCTCTGGGAGAGGCTGGGCTGAGTGGACCTCATCTCTGGGGCCCGTATAATTACTGCTCTCAGCTCACTGCAGTAAATAAGAGACTGGAAACCGCAATGACAGACGCTGAGAGATGCCCCGAGAAATGACATGCTACATTACTAACAACTGCATTCAAGTGAAACAACGGTGTTCATCATCTCCTCTGACTCACTGACTCCTCCAGAAGACAGACAGACGCATTAAATCAGGCACTATGAATCTATACACGGATTCCCGTTTAAGCATTGCTCAATAAGGATATGATAGGCTTTCGAAACCATCTAACAGATCAACTCTGGATGGGAAAATGAACCATGCGCTCTTGGACAGTATTTCAATTCAGTCATTATAATTTAGTGTTTATTACTAGGCGTTTCTTTCTACTATGTTGAGTGGGCACAATGAAATCCTAGATTCTGGGTTGGTAGAAGCGATGTTCAGTCCTGTTGGTGTAGCCTAACCATTTGAGCTGCTTAACCAGTGGTGGCGTTGCTCAAGTAGAATTTCTGGTGAATATTGCAGTGGCTTGGAAGAGGCTGAAGCTGTAAACCCAGGCTTTTGTGTTCCCTCTCTCACTGTAAATGCTGTGGCCATGGCAATCCAGAATACAATGTTGTCCCAGACAGGGCCGAGGCAGCCGCCATGGAGGTTAATGGGGATCGCAGGCAGATGTCCTGCCATTGTCTGCATGAATCAGCCCCTTTCAATCAGCTCACATCATTACTGTAATTGAGCCTGTAGACACCAATTCTCCTCTATTGCCAAGACAAAACACAAGACATCTGGTCATAATATCAGCTGGAATATAGGCCAGCTGAAAGGAGACAAATGAGTGCATTCAAAATGATAAGCATAATCAAGACTTTGTAGAATTCATTTTACCCCCCGCAGTTGGAGCATATCGCTCCAAGACAGAAAAAACACATGCAGTAGTTCACAGGCCAATGCAGTCAATGACACATGGTTTTATATTCAGCATGTTTTAGACTAGTCCTGTGGGTTCTGTCTGGGTGTGATCTTTTACAGTATACTACAGTATAGCCACATTTCCAGACGGTTGTGTTATGAATGCTTGGGTCCGTGAGAAGTGCTTGCTGGGCTTGCATGCTCTGATTATGACATAATTAACAGCCCCGGTAAGTGGGGTAGAGCAGGGCCTGGTGCCGATGAGGAGGGGACTGTTCATTAACGAGATGCACTCTGGCAAACTTTGCAGCTTGCTGCGGCTAATAAGCCCCGGTGAAACGGAGCCCAGCCGTCCCTTGCATTGACCCTGGCCCTGCACGGGATAAGGGAGAGTTTTGTCTCCTGAAATAATTGCTCTTTTCACGTTACAAGTGTCCTGACCCCCGTGGTCGGCAGCCACTTTCCCCACCATAATTACTCCTGATCCGCTCCAAATGAGGCGACCGCATTAGGGCTGAAATAACACTGGCCCGGCTTCAAGCGCGGTGTGGGGAGTCTCAGTAGAGCGGCCTGGAACAGGGCTGCCTTTTCTCCAGGCCGCCGGTCATTTCCATCACGTCAGAGGTGCATTTCTTACACTTGAAGTCAGCATGGGCCCTTTTCTGTGGAGGCAGGGATGCTTACAGCACGATTTGTTAGCTCCTGGTGGCCCCAACTCACTGTGGTTTGGCTGCAGAAACAATCCCAATTAACAGATAACTTCATTAGGGTGTTTTTTCCCCACACTTTCACCCCCTATTATCTTAAATGTATTCACATGGGGTTAATTAAAATAAATGTATCACAGAGATATGCAACAGCTTTCTAATTATATTCATTACTGCTTATTTTGAGACGAGAAACCGGCAGGGTTTCCGAGCTATTACAGAAGCCAACTTGTTCCAACACTTGGTTGTTCACGAGCATGGTGAGATTACAGTTTTGGAAGGTGAGCTGTCGACAGCCCTCACACAAAAGAGAGCGAGAATAAAATAGAGAAACGCCCATCGCTCCTAACCCTCGTTATGCAAGATCAGGGGAACAATTGGAGAGAGAGCGAAGAGGGGGAGGTGTCTGACCTTGTATCTAGCCAATAAACTGTTAGGCCGGTTCTGTTGAGGGCCTGCGGTGTCAGTTTGTTTTTAGTGCTTAGTTAGCAGCAGGCTCAGAGAGCTAGCCTAACTCAACTTCTAGAAGCTACCTTGATACGCTACCTCTGAAAGGCAGCAGGTAGCCTAGTGGTAAGAGCATTGGACCAGTAACTGAAAGGACGCTGGTTTGAATCCCAAAGCTGGCAAGGTTGAAAAATCTGTTGTTCTGCCCTTGAGCAAGGCAGTTAACCCCCAACAACTGTTCCCCAGGTGCTGATGACATGGATGTTGATTAAGGCAGCCCGCCCACACCTCTCTGATTCAGAGGGGTTGGGTTGAATGCATTCAGTTGTGCAACTGACTAGGTATCCTCCTTTTCCCGATTAGCATGCTAACTCACCCTCTGTTAGCAGATTCAGAGAACTAGCCTAACTCAATGTAAGTTAATCTGCTAACTGAGCCTCTTTCAGGCTAGCTCTGAGCCAACTACTTCACCACAGTTCCATTAGGGCGACTGCCAGCGAAGCTGTCAATAACCCGGATAATGAATGCATCTTCATATGTGTGAATTCAATTCATTTTTTCACCGATTGCATTAGCATTTGAATAAGGCGATAAATCCATCTATTCTCCAACCAGATCTTTTCAGAGTTTGATAAAGGGGACAATCGTATCTGCCACTTCATGATTCCTGGCAAAATGTAACCATTAGCACTGTCACAGATGCTTTCCGCCATCCGGCACGGAATAATGCCCAAACACATTTTAGCCCACATTAAAAATGCATTCAGGAGGCATAAATGTAGCCTCTAAAGTTTGTGTCACTCCCAAGGTCAGGAAGTGATGTATGAAATCCCCACTCCCCTGCAATTACAGCACACTTATTATTTCAAAGGATATGCCAGGAGACAGGTGTGCCATTCAGGGTCCGCGGTGAGTCGAAAATGGAGGGAAAAAAGAACCACACACTGTGGTGAGCCATGAGGGGCGTTTAATGTTGAATAATGCGAATACGCCACAGGGGGCAGTTGTTTGGGGGAACAGGCCTCCAACGTCACATTTAGGCAGCACTCTCTCCTACACCATGGTTCTGTCTCCTTATGGGGTCAATAATGCGGCAGGTTGGATGCACGGCAGGAGAGTAGGGCCTCAAAGGTCCCTGGATCTGGGGTTGTATGGGGAACCAAGCCAGGGTGGTCGCCATTGACAGTTCACATACTGATGATGGGGTTTGCATTAGGCAGGGCCCTTGACCTACTGCGGTGGTGTGTTTGCAGGCTTGTAATGCTGTAGGAGTTATTGAGTCACGATATTAGCTTCTCCAGATGTCTTTATAATAGACAATGTTGTTTCATCACAGTCGACGTCTTAGATGTGTTACGCCTGCCATTCTGGTCTTTATTCTTCAATGCCATTTTTAAAACCATAGCACAACTCTTGGGGTAAATGAAATGGCTACTCCATTATTGGGTTGACTAGTCCAGGGGAATCTGTCACATGTTGGTGTGATGGGGACAGAAAAGCCTTGCCTGCAAGAGGGGATGGGTGTGTGCGCGAACATGCGTATGCGTGTATCCGTGTATGTGTGTGTATGTGAATGGACGCAGGGGGTTATTATGTTCCACACTCAGTTACCAATTTCAATTAAAGCCGACCACAATAGTAAGTGTGCATGGATCTCAGCTGCCACTCGCGTCTAATGGATCAAACTGTGGTTGTGTAGGCAAACTCATTGTCAGCCTTGATTAAATCCTCAACTTCAATACCCGCTGCCCAATCTCCACGCTTTCAGGAGGGGAAAATAAACCTGCAATCGCAGCCTTTAATTAGTTATTCAACATTTGATTTATTGAAGGTCAACCAATCGGAGATTGTTGGTTCTCAGCAAGTTGCCTCTCATTTAATGGACAGCACTATATACTGTTTGCTATTTGTCTCTGTTGTGTTTTAAGTGGCATTGCCCTCCATTTCTATGTAGACTGGTGTACTGTAGAGTTTATGTGCTTGACCTGAATACATTTATGTGACATTTGTTGGCCAACAAGTCACTTATAGGCTTTACATTTAAAACAATTAGTATCACAGCCTTTATTTGAGAGTACTTGAAAGTGAAAAATCTTTAGTTGCCGGAACAGAAAATAAAAGGATATCTGCCTTTAAGATCTTAAGTACTTCTGTTGGAAGTGGTTGTTCTTTAGCCTGTCCTCTACTCACTGCATGCCTCCTCCTTATCCTTCAGAATGTACCTCAAATGTGAGGCAGCCAAAAGTGCTGCACATCGTTCATTATGAAAATGGTATCAGTACAGCAACACCTTTAAAGGAGCACGTCTGAAGGGTTACCATTTTCAGAAGCTAAAACGTCCCAAAACATTAAAGCACCTCCCTCATCAGAATGCCAAATTGAACTCACATTGTAACGGTTTTCTAGTGGTGATGAAAGAGAGTCGGACCAAACTGCAGCGTGTCGATTGCGATCCATGTTTAATATAACAACGAAACACGAACTTACAAAAAACAATAAACGAAACCGAAACAGCCTATCTGGTGCAAACTAACAACGAGTACACATAGGACACTAAGGACAATCACCCACGACAAACTCAAAGAATATGGCTGCCTAAATATGGTTCCCAATCAGAGACAACGATAAGCACCTGCCTCTGATTGAGAACCACTCCAGACAGCCATAGACCTTGCTAGACAACCCACTAAGCTACAATCCCAATACCACCACCAAAACCCCAAGACAAACACACCACAATTACAAAAACCCCATGCCACACCCTGGCCTGACCAAATACATAAAGATAAACACAAAATACTTTGACCAGGGCGTGACAGAACCCCCTAAGGTGCGGACTCCCGAACGCACCTCAAAACAATAGGGAGGGTCCGGGTGGGCGTCTGTCCATGGTGGCGGCTCCGGCGCGGACGTGGACCCCACTCCTTTAATGTCTTAGTCCCCTCTCCCTTCGTCCCTGGATAGTCCACCCTCGCCGCCGACCATGGCCTAGTAGTCCTCACCCAGAACCCCACTGGACTGAGGAACAGATCGGGACTGAAGGACAGCTCGGGACCGAGGCAGCTCGGGACTGAGGGGAAGCTCGGGAGTGAGAGAAAGCTCAGGAGTGAGAGAAAGCTCAGGAGTGAGAGAAAGCTCAGGAGTGAGAGAAAGCTCAGGAGTGAGAGGAAGCTCAGGAGTGAGAGGAAGCTCAGGAGTGAGAGGAAGCTCAGGAGTGAGAGGAAGCTCAGGAGTGAGAGGAAGCTCAGGCAGGTAGATAGATCTACCAGCTCCTGGCTGGCTGGTGGTTTCAGCAGATCCTGGCTGACTGGCAGATCCTGGCTGACTGGCAGATCTGGAAGAGTCTGGTTGACTGGCAGATCTGGAAGAGTCTGGTTGACTGGCAGATCTGGAAGAGTCTGGTTGACTGGCAGATCTGGAAGAGTCTGGTTGACTGGCAGATCTGGAAGAGTCTGGTTGACTGGCAGATCTGGAAGAGTCTGGTTGACTGGCAGATCTGGAAGAGTCTGGCTGACTGGCAGATCTGGAAGAGTCTGGCAGACTGGCGATGCTGGGCAGACCGGCGGCGCCGGGCAGACTGGCGGCGCCGGGCAGACTGGCGACGCTGGGCAGACTGGCGACGCTGGGCAGACTGGCGGCGCTGGGCAGACTGACGACGCTGGGCAGACTGACGACGCTGGGCAGACTGGCGGTGCTGGGCAGACTGGCGGTGCTGGGCCGACTGGCGATGCTGGGCAGACTGGCGATGCTGGGCAGACTGGGGGCACTGGCGGCGCTGGGCAGACTGGCGGCACTAGCTGCTCCATATAGGCTGACAGCTCTGGCGGCTTCTTACAGACTGACCGCTCTGGCGGCTCCGTGCTGACTGGCAGCTCCATGCAGACTGGCTGCTCTATGCAGACTGACAGCTCTGGCTGCTTCATGCAGACTGACAGCTCTGGCTGCTCCATGTAGACTGGCTGCTTCATGCAGACTGGCAGCTCGGGCTGCTTCATGTAGACTGACAGCTCTGGCTGCTTCATGCAGACTGACCGCTCTGGCTGCTCCATGTAGACTGACTGCTTCATGCAGACTGGCAGCTCGGGCTGCTTCATGTAGACTGACAGCTCTGGCTCCTCCATGCAGACTGACAGCTCTGACTGCTCCATGCAGACTGACAGCTCTGGCTGCTTCATGCAGACTGGCAGCTCTGGCTGCTCTATGTAGACTGGCTGCTTCATGCAGACTGGCAGCTCGGGCTGCTTCATGTAGACTGACAGCTCTGGCTGCTCCATGCGGACTGACAGCTCTGGCTGCTCCGTGCAGACTGACAGCTCTGGCTGCTCCATGCGGACTGACAGCTCTGGCTGCTCCATGCGGACTGACAGCTCTGGCTGCTCCATGTAGACTGGCTGCTTCATGCAGACTGGCAGCTCGGGCTGCTTCATGTAGACTGACAGCTCTGGCTGCTCCATGTAGACTGACAGCTCTGGCTGCTCCATGCAGACTGACAGCTCTGGCTGCTCTATGTAGACTGGCTGCTTCATGCAGACTGGCAGCTCGGGCTGCTTCATGTAGACTGACAGCTCTGGCTGCTCCATGCGGACTGACAGCTCTGGCTGCTCCATGCAGACTGACAGCTCTGGCTGCTCCATGCGGACTGACAGCTCTGGCTGCTCCATGCGGACTGACAGCTCTGGCTGCTCCATGTAGACTGGCTGCTTCATGCAGACTGGCAGCTCGGGCTGCTTCATGTAGACTGACAGCTCTGGCTGCTCCATGTAGACTGGCTGCTTCATGCAGACTGGCAGCTCGGGCTGCTTCATGTAGACTGACAGCTCTGGCTGCTCCATGCAGACTGACAGCTCTGACTGCTCCATGCAGACTGACAGCTCTGACTGCTCCATGCAGACTGACAGCTCTGACTGCTCCATGCAGACTGACAGCTCTGGCTGCTTCATGCAGACTGGCAGCTCTGGCTGCGCTGAACAGGCGGGAGACTCCTGCAGCGCTGTGTCGGAGGAAGGCTCTGGCTGCGCTAAACAGGCGGAAGACTCCGGCAGCGCTGGAGATGAGGAAAGCTCTAACAGCGCTAGATAGGCGTGAGACTCCGGCAGCGCAGGAGAGGAGAAAGGCTCTGGCTGCGCTGAACAGGCGAGGCACACTGAAGGCCTGGTGCGTGGTGCTGGAACTGGTGGTACTGGATCGAGGACACGCACAGGAAGCCTGGTGCGGGGAGCTGCTACCGGAGGACTGGAGTGTGGAGGTGGCACAGGATGGGCTAGACCGTGAAGGCGTACTGGAGATCTTGAGAGCAGTGTTGGCACAGGACGTGCAAGGCTAGGGATGTGCACAGGAGGCCTGGTGCGTGAGGCTGGCACCAACTTCACCAGCCGACTAACACGCACCTCAGGACGAGTATGGAGCGCTAACCCAGGTGCCATCAAATCCCCAACACGTTCCGTCGGGCGAATTCCATGCAAAAAGCACCAACACAGCAACTCCCTCATTTCTCTCTCCTCCAATTTCCCCATTAACTCCTTCACAGTCTCTGTTTCGCTCACCTCCAACACCGGCTCTGGTTCTGGCCTCCTCCTTGGCTCCTCACGATAAACAGGGAGAGTTGGCTCAGGTCTGACTCCTGACTCTGCCACACTCTCCCTGAGCCCCCCCCCAAGAAATTTTTGGGGCTGATTCTCAGGCTTCCATCCGCTACGCCGTGCTGCCTCCTCATATCTGCGCCTCTCAGCTTTCGCTGCCTCCAGCTCGGCTTTGGGGCGACAATAATCTCCAGGCTTAGCCCAGGGTCCTCTCCCGTCGAAGATCTCCTCCCATGACCAGAAATCCTTGGTGAGCATCTCCTTTTTCGGCTGCTCCTGCCTGTTGACACGCCGCTTGGTCCGTTGGTGGTGGGTGATTCTGTAACGGTTTTCTAGTGGTGATGAAAGAGAGTCGGACCAAACTGCAGCGTGTCGATTGCGATCCATGTTTAATATAACAACGAAACACGAACTTACAAAAAACAATAAACGAAACCGAAACAGCCTATCTGGTGCAAACTAACAACGAGTACACATAGGACACTAAGGACAATCACCCACGACAAACTCAAAGAATATGGCTGCCTAAATATGGTTCCCAATCAGAGACAACGATAAGCACCTGCCTCTGATTGAGAACCACTCCAGACAGCCATAGACCTTGCTAGACAACCCACTAAGCTACAATCCCAATACCACCACCAAAACCCCAAGACAAACACACCACAATTACAAAAACCCCATGCCACACCCTGGCCTGACCAAATACATAAAGATAAACACAAAATACTTTGACCAGGGCGTGACACACATCCTCAACTGAGAAGCAGTACCTGAGCCATAATTGAGTCACCACACATGCGAACACCAACACACACTCCACCCAGGGTTCAATAATCCCAAGCAGTTTCCTAGGAAAACTGAGATCTCCCTGGAAGAGCGAAATACATTTGAGTTAATGAGTGCCTCCAAAGGCCTCCACCCCTACTGAGCAAAACACACACACACACACACTTCCATCTACAGCAAGTAAACAACATGAACCAATACGTATCAGGGGACTATTTCAGGAGGGATTATACAAGGTCTTGCAGTTAATAGGCATAACGGCAGATCAATTTGTTTCAAAATGGAAACGTGCATATGCACAAACAGACTGGTACAATTATGCCGCAGTATTCAATTCCCACATAAATTATTCTTTACAGCGATCACTAGCTCATTTAAACATTCAACAAAGCAGCATTCCTTTTGTATGTCTAAATATCTTTCAAATCCTATTTCGAATCCTTTTCACTGCATTGTGAACTAACAACCTGTTACTGTAAAGTCCAGGGGGGAGAGAGATTGTTGCAGTGACAATACAAGACAACATTTACCAATAAACTTAACACACAAAACCAATGTATTGGTAACATATATCACAAGCTTCACGAACAAACTCTTTTAGAGCCTAATTTAAATGTAAAAAACAAGATCATATCGGTGCTGTCTTTTCAAAGTGAAATAGTGCCTGAAATGAACACTGCAGAATGACCAAGTGAAACCAGAGAGAGGATGGGAAGGGAGATGAGGCAAATAGGTCAATAAATACATGTGAGAAGAGCTGTAACGTCATGGAGACTAGTGTAACAACCGGCTTTAGCATGGCAGAGAGATGTGTGTTTTCGTAATGAAGTATGCATGCGTCTCAATGACCGTGTGTATCTGTGCAAGAGCAGTCCACCTCAGACGAGGCATCTCAGCCTTGCAGTGAGAAGTGAGTGGTTCCTGCTATAACCAGACGAGTCAGGAGAATAGTATATACTTTTAAGACCAGAGAAAGTAAATTAAAAACCACCAACTGTAAAATCATCAATATGGAACTGTATAGCCTCTCTCAGTAGAGCATAAGCAGCATTTACTATTAGGCTTCTGCTGCAGGGCTACTTAAGACACCATCACGGAGATTTCAAAAGACCACAATGTGAAGCAGAATAACACTACTTGTGTATGAATCAAAGGTCAGTAAGGTTATGGGTGTGAGTCAGAGAGAGACCGTTCTAATGCATGTATGACTGGGGCATTACCTCGGAACAATGAGCGTGTCTGCATTACCTCGGAACAATGAGCGTGTCTGCATTACCTCGGAACAATGAGCGTGCCTGCATTACCTCGCAACAATGAGCGTGTCTGCATTACCTCGGAACAATGAGCGTGTCTGCATTACCTCGGAACAATGAGCGTGTCTGCATTACCTCGGAACAATGAGCGTGTCTGCATTACCTCGGAACAATGAGCGTGTCTGCATTACCTCGGAACAATGAGCGTGTCTGCATTACCTCGGAACAATGAGCGTGTCTGCATTACCTCGGAACAATGAGCGTGTCTGCATTACCTCGGAACAATGAGCGTGTCTGCATTACCTCGGAACAATGAGCGTGTCTGCATTACCTCGGAACAATGAGCGTGTCTGCATTACCTCGGTCTTAGAATTAGGATTTACAATACCGGAATGGACATGAACCTTCTTATGATGGGATAAAGGTCAACCATTTTGGTAAGAGAATTGGTCAACCATGGTTTGCCAGCGCTGTGATAAGATTGTGTAAAATAATGAATTTATCTGCACTGTATGTTTGTTAGCTAGCAAGCCAGCCATTCAGTTTTAGAGGAATGAGTCCTTACATTTCTCAAATTAAGTGCCATTATGCCAACATTCCATTCAAACAATGCAGGCAGTCAATCCACAGCCATACACTGGTTGAAATCAGTTGATGGGACTTAGACAAGATGTAAATGCAACAAGTACTGATACTGTATCATATAATAGCCTTCACAGCTATCCAAGAAAACTCAAATAGACATATGGTCTGTTTACATTTACACTTGAGTGTACAAAACAATAGGAACACCTGCTTTTTCCATGACAGACTGACAAGGTGAATCCAGGTGAAAGTTATGATCCCTTATTGATGTCACTTGTTAAATACACTTCAAATCAGTGTAGATGAAGGGGAGGAGACAGATTACATTTTTAAGACTTGGAGACAATTGAGACATGGATTGTGTATGTGTGCCATTCAGAGGGTGAATGGGCAAGACAAAACATTGAAGTGCCTTTGGTAGGTGCCAGGCGCACCGGTTTGAGTGTGTCAAGAACTGCAGAGCTGCTGGGTTTTTCACGCTCAACAGTTTCCTGTGTGTATCAAGAATGTTCACCACCCAGAGGATATCCAGCCAACTTGACACAACTGTGGGAAGCATTGGAGTCAACATAGACCAGCATCCCAGTGGAATGCTTTCACACCTTGTAAAGTCCATGCCCCGACAAATTGAGGCTGTTGAGGGCAAAAGTATGTGCAGCGCACTATTAGGAAGGTGTTCCTAATGTTTTGTACACTGTATTTTAGAGTTTTTTTTTTTTTTTACAGAAATGTGGTATAAAACCCATACAAACTTCATAATTATATGACAATATTTTAGGTTGACAATAATTCCATTACACAACTTCTGATACATCATGCCTTACTTTTATTTTCCTGCATAAGTCAAATCTGTAAAATTATGCTTCTACTGGCTTTCATTCCAATTAGACTGGTTTGGATTTCTGCCTGATCAATATGGCTGTCATTTTCACCCCATCCTGGAACTTATGACATAGAGATCCTATTAAATTACTAGAAGGGGCTATGTCTGAATGCTGAGCATGTCTGCATTCATCTCAGGTCTCAAGGTGAGAGATAAGGTTGTTTTGAGATGTCATAAAAGTTGGTCTAAAATGATCATTCATCTAAAAGGTTTTCTATGTAACGTTGGAGTAGGCAGTAGGCATCCTTGGAGCTTTAGAGAATTCCGTGTTTACTGACTTCATTTTGCACCCCCCCACCAAGCACTATTTTGAATAAAACAGGTGGATGTTGTGAAGTGCAGGTTGAGAAGAATTTCTAATGACAACGGAAACAGAGTCTTTGTCAGTCTTTCTCCCATGATGCATAGGGAAAATTGATCTTAGTTGTGAGAAGTTGTAATATAACGTGAGAGCATGTGGCCTCTGTATATGATAAAAGGATGCTCGAAGAGCTCAGGAGTGCATCATTGAGTTAGTGTGCCTCTCTGATGAGAGCAGCCATTTGCACCAGAGGAAGGTGGGTGCACTAGTATCTTGCTTACATGTGTCTCTCAGTCCCCATTCAGCCCTTTGAGCTCCACTGAAATGATGGGAAATGATATGCATCTTCTACAGTCACTGATGTGAAACACTCAATTCTGATAGGGATCTGGTTTGGGGTGGGATACATCATTGGGTCTGGTGAGAACTGTGTGTATGCAAGATCATAGTAGATCACACTGAATCAAGCACTCACTGTTTAAAATTGTGAAATTAATTTACTGATGGTAAATGGTGAAATCAAATTCAGCATGTTGGATGTGAATATTTCTGTTGAAGTGTCATGTTGCATATATTGAACAGACCGAGAGAACAGTTATAGCAGTGTATGCATAGAGCGTAGAGGGCACAAGTAGTGAGTGAGAGGTGTGAATGTGTTTTCCATGCCTATGTCACATTGGAGTTCATACATTGTAATTGAGTTATAACTGTTGTATGAATGATATCCCTTTGTAAACTGGACATGGCCTGTTAGTCCATATGAGCCATTGCAAAACATGTCTTCCATTAGTGATAATAACGAATCATTCAGGTTTACAATAGTAGCATGGCAAGACATTTGACCAAGCAAGGTTTACCAGACAGTTGTCCACTGCTACGTCAGTGATATCCCCACTGGACTGGGAAGGTATTCAAGTGAAAGAGGCGAGATGTGTTCCAATAAGGAAGCAGGTGGCATGATAAACCATCTTAATAACTAGATGTGACCACACAATATGAAATGTTGAAATAAACTTGTAACATTGTTTAGAGCCCAGGGCAAAGGATACCGATGCAATTTCAATATTTGAAATTGGCAAGTTTAATTTAGAGTAAGAACAAGCCAATAAACTGAGAAAATAGGAAATATAAGAGAGAAAATTACATTTGAGGAAAAATAAGCAAAACGACTTAAGAAATGTATGAAAGTAATCTCCAACTGGAAATTAGAAATCAAACCACAGAAAGGGAATAACAGAAAAGAAATATTACTGTCCACTTTCTAAATCAATATAACATAGCTACAAGACAGAATTACCATGGTAACTCCGGTAAAGAATGAAGCAATTCTTATTATTTCAAAATAAAAATCAGTGCCTGAAGCCCAAGTTTTATTACAGTAGCCGACATATCACGTCTCTGTATTCATTTGAAACATTGCTTTATGAATGTACACATTTCATTGGACAGGCTGCTCACGGGGTCATAAATTAAAGTGCAAAGGTAACCAAGAATTTATCATCAGGTTTTAGGATTGGAGGTTCTCTTCAGCCCAGGTTCTTAGAAAGCCCAGTGGTGCGAATGATCATCCAAAGACATGTCTACAATGAGGACCCAATTATTTCTGCTGCAGCTGATAGTTCCTAATACCTTGAAGGAAAGAAAATGGCTGAATTGCTTTTTTCCACTAGAATTAGAAGTCAATTGGGAACTTTATATTAGAGGGCAAAAATAAAATGTTCACCTGGAATATTTGGGGAAGGTGGTGCCATTCATTTCTAGAGACATCCATATTAAGTAATTTCAGGATGTGGTGCTTCCACACTACACATCTTCTGAATACCAGTAGTACTATGTTTTCAGACTGGGTTAATCTGTCAATACAGTTTTATGGGGAGGAGGGGTATAGTTAGCTAGGAACAGAATGTCTGAGGTGGACAGAAAGCCTAGTTGATATTCATGACCCACTTGGTATACATGTTAGTGATAAGAGCAGGTTGTTCCAGTCCATCACTGTTTTCACATTTAATGCCCCCCCCCCACACACACACGGTAAAGACCTTTAATCCAATCAATTCCATTACAACGCTAAGTAACCCGTTATTACACTGGAGCTGGATGTCAATGTGAAGTTGAGCCTTGTAGTAGGTCAAACATGAATGTAAAATGTGTGAGTGTTTAAAAATAGGTGGAGAGGGAATTGATTTGTATCCTACTTTCTCAAAAGAGATTTCAAAAGTTGGAAACAAGATTAGCTTTTCTCTAGAAGAGAGAGAGCTGTCTGGTTATTTCCCTAGATCGTTGTGAGGCATCAGACCTCCTAGAGACTTCACACATATTCACAAGTTCAGCACTGTTAAAGCCAAAGTGTTTCAATTAAACGTAGGTTGTCACAGACTCAACATCTCCTTTTTTCCCTAAGACAAAATGCCCTCATGAGAATAAGTTTATCCAATTTATGTGATTCAAGGCAGAAAACAAGATCTTAAAAGCTGCATGGTGGTCTTATCACATTACTGTAGGCTAATATATGCAGAATTTAAAAAGTATGCTGAACTGCCAAGTAGCCCACACACACTTGCCTCTTATGCACAGTAGGCTAAATGGCTTTATGCTTAGTATGGACACTGTAAAATGCAGGCAATGTCTCTCAGCCAATGGATCACTAACAGCCTGTTCTAGCTATGGGAAAGCACAGATCCAAGCAGCCCCCCAACCCCCATATTCCTACCAAAATGCCAGCGCAGTTTGTCGGCCCCAGCAAGCAAAGGGTGAAGCTTTTAGGCAATGAGCAGCAGGTGATCTCAGCTTTTCTGCAAGTCCTAATGCTCCTAAAAGCCACTCTCCCTGGTTCTGTAATTGGGCATCAGTAGTTAATGTAGTATTGACTGCATTACATGCTCCTGTGCATCCTTTCCCACTAATGCCATTTGCATCACCTTGTACATTTACCATATTGCTTAGCCAATAGCTGTTAAAAGCATCTGAATCATGAATCATATAGGGAACTTTTAGTAAGACAGACATCAAAAGGAGACAATTTACAGTTGAGTTAATCTGGGTACATTAGCACAACATAGATTCAGCTAGACAGACCAATTTATGTTTCTACTGCAATCCCTTTATTGGTTTTTAGATGGGTAAGTGAAAGGATGCTCGGCTAAGAGATATGAAATATCAATTTTCAAACATAAATAATGGGTCGCAAATGAAAGCCATTACTTTTGGGGGGAAGTCTCTGGCTAAAACCAAGTGTGTGATGACAGTATTCTCTGAGATATAACAAGAATAGCCTATTTTAGGTCCTAGAAGGCTGTGAGGGAAGGTATTAAGTAGCCTACCTATTAAGAATACAGACCTCACCATAGATCAGCTACACAAGTGATATAAGTGCTATCCAAAGTCGTTTTTTCTACACAAACTGATGACAGAAGTTAAGTGATCCAGTTTCACAACAATTTCTTCCAAGTTTGAGGTTTTTGGTTAGCTTAATCTTTTTGTATGCATTCTATGAAATATACTACTAAATATCAACTTATACACAAAATAGGACGCCAAGAGAGACAGGTTTGTTCTAAAGTAAAATTGTATGGGATTACTTGCTCATTAACCTACATAGCCCATTTCAAAATAGACAGGTATTGCATTAGGAAAGGAAACTGCCATCCCTATTGCATGGTGCTACCCATAATTTGCAATCAAATTAAAAGCACTCGAATTGCATCTCCCATCCTGTGCTGATGTCAAAGAGCTGCTTCGGTAACTTCAGAGGATGCGAGGAGCACTTTAGGCAGAGGGAAAGCGGGACCATGTTACAGCCGCGTTGTGTTGCTACGGTTGAAATGCCCATCATGTGAACAGTCATTTATAAACATAAAGCTCCAAATTGCAGAAGACGTGTAGTCTGTGAATAAATAGGCGTATGTGTATGTGCGTGCTGAGAACTTCTAATGTATGTTGAAGTAAAATAGCAAGGTTCTTCACGACAAAAAAACGCAAATAATTATCACCGGGTATCCAAATAAAGTCTACTAGACGTGTCTTTCGTAGACGGAGAATGTGGGTTAATTTATATCCTGAGGTAGGCTAGGTTATCTACTTAGTACAAAAACAAACACTGTTCCAATGAGACATCCAGATGAAATACCCATCGTCGGGGGTGCTACTCACTCTCTTCCTTGTCCAACACCATCGTCCTGAGGAACGAGGAGTCCGGGTCCAGACGATCCGTTCTCGGCTCCAGCAGTCTTCACCAGTCGGTGTGCGCAAGGCTTCTCTTAGAAATTAGCTTTGAAACAGCGACCGAATCGTCCTTATGTGTTCAGCAAACTGAAATTTCACGAACGCTTGGCTTGTATCTGTGTTAGTAACGGAAACCTTTGTAACATGAACACACGTTTGAATGTTATTCTAGGCAATTGATAATATAATGTATCCGTGAAAGAAAGAGCGGTGCCCGCGCTCAGTTTGTTCTTGCTAAACACAGAAAATTGCCTCTCCGGACTAAACTGCAACTGCAATTTATACCCGTAAAACAATGTTGGTTGGTCTTCGTAAATTCCATACGCAAACAAAGAATGGAAAACAGTAACATCTACTGAATCTGTAACTGTACTCGTATCAAACCCTTAGACTAGACGACAGAGAAATTCTCCCCCGTTCTCATTTGCTCCGAAACTGTAACTATATTCAAGAAATCCAATTCCAGACCTGACAACTGCTAAAAGCATACTCACACTGCCTTTCTCTCCAATTTATGTGCTGCGCCCGCTCCTGCTACGAATAAAGTGCGCGCAGTTCCCAGAGACCCTCAGATTCCCCTGTTAATTAAATCAATTCATTATGCTCAGATCTGATTAGCAGCCCTTCCCCCCTCTTTGAATCAATTATTCAATACACAAACATAATTGCTTGTGCCAGAGGTGTCTAAGTATTAGCTTATTTAACTCCAAGGACACTAATTACCCCTAGGGCAAGGGAACTTTTCTCATTAATTCTGACAAAACACAAAAGCACAGCTAAGGGAAAGTGTGCGTGCGTGTGTCCCGGTGTGTGTGGTGTGCGCGCTCGGATGTGATTGGTCTGTCTGTGAGTGCGTGTGCATGCGTCAGTGTGCGTGCGTGTGTGACTGAGGGTGCCAGCGTGCGTGTGTCTATGTATGTCCGTGCTTGCGTGCGCGGGTGTGTGAGTGTGTTTGAGAGAGACAGAGAGAGAGACAGAAGAGCAAGAGAGAGACAGAAGAGCAAGAGAGAGACAGAGACAAACAGACAATTTTACTATGGAAGGTTTTACATATTGTGCACTACACGTGCATATTATTTATTGCTTGCCCTCTCCATTATTTTCAGGATAGAATAGAAATAGCATATCTTATTGTATTTATCGGGATATTTCTGGGAATATAACTGCGTGATTAGTGTGTGGTCCAGACCCACTTATCATACATAGATAAACAGTCATTTTATAAGAGACAGCACAACAGATGGGCTGCGTTTTGATTAGTGGGTAGATAGGAGGTTCAGTTTCGAATCTGCTAATTTAATTGCTGGCTGTTATTGCCAAAAAGAAAGTGTTGCTACTGCTTAATGGTGGAACCTTAAATAGCAGTACTTTCACTTGCATTGCGGAGACTGGTAACCAATTAAGGGGGCGATCCAACCAAGATTAGTCATTTAGAGTGGAGTATGCTAAAACAATACTGAATTGTCAGCAGGCTTTATCTGCCTGCGGTTTATTCTCAGTCTGCCTTTACTTTTTGTTTCATTACAATGTAATTCATTACTGATGGGAAATTATATACCCATTATAGCTTGACCACCTGCAGTATCTGATCTGATTTGGGAAGCCTACAATACCTTATATCCTTATAGGTGAAA
>NC_056432.1:70701635-70739135 GCF_018296145.1 Oncorhynchus tshawytscha
ATTTGCTTACTGATTCCATTTTCTGCAGAATATGTTAAGGAAGAGCAGTATAAATTTAATTGTAATTGTTTTGTACACACGCCAGTGAAAAGGAACTGATTGGATACAGTTCACAGACAGTATATTAATAGGTTATTTTCATATGTTAATTGGTTTGCATAATCTCTCCCTGTGCATGGTTTCAAAGTACCTGGCATTGAGAAGGGGACAAGAGAGAAAGGAAGACTCCAATTTACATAAAACCAGCTCTTCTGAACATTAAATAATAATGCATGTGCAAGCTGAAGGTGTGTTCAGTTAGCAGAAAGCTCATTTTTATCATTTATACTCCAGCTGTTTCAGTGCTTTCGAGTCCATTTTCCTCCATGCCTGCATTTAATGAAATCTTGTTACTGGAGAATTGACTGGGGTGAATTGAGATTTTAATCCCATTGACGTTCCACCATGGAAATGCACACTGGTGGGACCTTTTAATGGAGGGTTCTGTAATGAGAAGACACTTGTATTCAGCTCCCGACAATAATGAATCTCATCAAATGTTAAAGCCCAGGCCGCGTGCGAGGGGCTCGAATTTCAAGGTTTTTGACCATCCCCATTTGAGGCATTCCTTGGGGAGTGTGTGATTACTCAAGTTTAGCAGTTTATTGCCTCATCTTTCAATAGCCACTGAAGCACAAAATTCTCATCTAGGTAGTTTTTTCTCTCTCTCTCGTTGAAGAACCGGCCAATATAGAGTGCAGAACAGCTGCTGGGATCCTGAGGAACTGCTGTTAGCATTGCTGCTATTATTAACACCAGTGTTATTATCCAATGGATCTCTCACATGATTGTAAACTAAAAACAAAATTGGTTCCCAAAGTCATCTATGTTATTGCCATAGTGAATGTAATGGGTTTTCTCCCCAACATGAATGTGTTCACCATCGTCTGTGCTTCGGTGCATCTCTGTTCCTCTCTTTGTTGTTTAACAGTCTTATTCTAGAAGAAGCATATGAGGGGGAAGTCCCTAGGTCTTATCTTGTTCCTGGTCCCCTCTACTTCTGCCCTGCTTAACCTCTGACCTGGGGCTATTGTTTAGGATAGAGGTTGTGTATATTAGGTAGCCTTCCATGGCACACATAAACTGGGCAGCATAAGACCATGCTGCACTTCTCTTCTCAAATACCAGCCATTCACTTGGCTAGCATAAAACCATGCAAATAAAATCCTGTGATCCAGCAGCAGTTGACTTTGTAGTGGAGTAATTCAGTGCGATGATCTGTTTGGAGAGTCAAAGAGCATGCTCTATGGTTTGCTGACCTCATTCCAGCCTGAATGTCGCTGTTGAAAATGTATGTTTGAAAATGAGGTAGCTACATATGTGGTTACCACATTCTCAATTTAACGAATCATGGTCATGGAGTATATTGATTTTTAAGTCAAACCCCAAATAAGATCAAACCTAATATAATGTTTCCCTTTTCTCTCAAGCATGACATTGCTGAAGCACATGTTTTGTGGTACAGGTCAGATATGTCCTCTACTAAGCTTTAGTTCACTTTAGCTGTCCCACTATAGTACAGTGACCTAACCTAAAACAACAGGCCGGAGAAATATCCCAGGGTCATCGGGGTTGCCGTGATGAAATGCAGTTTTGTATTTGAATGACCAAACGTGACCTTTGAGATTAGAAGAGGAGCCATTTCTCTGCGGGCCAGAGTGTGTCCCTGCTGCTATGAAGCCCATGTCCCTTTGAACCCTCTGTAATGACACTAACACCACACATTGTGGTCACTGAACACTATGACACACTGTGACACTCCGCTGGAGAGCCGGGGTGTGTGTCTGTGTGTGCCTGTGCGTGCGTGCGTACGTGTGTGTGCGTGCGTGTGTGTGTGTGTGTGTGTGTGTGTGTGTGTGTGTGTGTGTGTGTGTGTGTGTGTGTGTGTGTGTGTGTGTGTGTGTGTGTGTGTGTGTGTGTGTGTGTGTGTGTGTGTGTGTGTGTGCGTGTGCGTGTCCCTTCAGGTACAGTGCCTGGAGACATACATCCACAAGGACAAGTATGGCAGTACAAGACCAATAATACTCCTAGACACCACAGACATTCCCACTGCTCATCTGAAACACACTCATTTTATGTTCTATGAGTTCTAATCAGAGTATGGGAATCCCAGGCATCAGTGGAGACATGCTGTGCTGCTCTGTACTATCATTTGGTTGAGGGTGTGCTTCTCTGGACCCACTGTGGCCGGATGGAGGGACGGCAGGCTGCAGCCTAGCCCAGCTCTCTCAGACATCCACAGAGGTCCGCTGAAGATCAATCATGGCTGCGGCCGTCCCCACGAGACTCACAGTAACATCCACTGATTGCTTTTTGCGGTGCAGGCCGTTAAGTGGAGCCTGGCGATGGGCTCCTGGACAACACTTAACAATCAATCAGGGGGGCATGGCCACTTCCCTCTGCATGCTGGGCTTAGCGCAGCTCCCTTCCTCCGCATTACACACAAACAATAATTCAGGTGGACACAAGTGACACTCAAGAATCACAGGGGGAATGTGGCATTGAGTTAGAATGTGGTAGAGGAGAGATGGAATGAAAATATATGTTGTGTCATTTACATAGACTTGGTTGATTGAGGGCTGTGAAACCCAGCAGTTGTCATTATCCTTCACAGAGAGGACTTGTCATGTTTCTGTATCTGTCTTTGTTTCTATTTTGAATCAGTGTCCTTCAAAGAAAATGATAGTTGACCATGTTCTACTAGAAGATGAAACCAGAGTCAATCACACATCAGAATCCATTGTCGTCATAGGAACGTACACGGTGCATTATGGCAAATTAAAGGAATAACTTTTGAGCACGCTGTGAGACAGCTGCAGAGCATTTTAGTCTCACTGCATGGTTGTGATGTGCAGTAGGAAGTCAGCTGGGCCCAGCCCTAACTAAGAGGGATATCTGAAGTTTACCTATTGATTAAAGATTCCATTGACTTAATGAACCCTCAGCCTTCCATCAGACAAGAAGCCAATATATGTTATAATCTCAAAAACGGATGTCTGGTCCCGGCTCTCTTTAAATTAATTGATCTACTCATCCTCCTACAAATAGGAAAATAGGCGAGTATTGATATGATTCTTAGGCTGGTGATGGATGTGTGTGGCATTAAAACATGAGCCATAGTCCAGAGAGAGGGAAGTCCACAGGAAACTGCACTACCAGAGCGACTCAGAGAGAGACCACTTTGATTAGTATGAAGATCAGCCCACCTGTTTGTTTCTTACATGCACTTTGCATTATGGCAGTTCACATCCACATGACGTAATAGGAAATACTGGCAATTCCTACTCTATTCTTTATTTAGAGTTGGAATTGTCTTTCATGAAAAAGGGTTATTTCTACGGATATCCACCATGGGAAAGCTTCACTTACTGTATTTATGAGATAATATTTTTCAGGGATAATGCTTGATATAATTTAACACCTGTGAAGAGTTTTGTCTCACACATTATGGGGAGCTGAGCTCAGATCTCTTAGAACAATGGTGAATGTGGCAGGGAATGTCATTAGGCCTATCTGAGGAGAAGGTTTGATGTTGCTGGTGAAGAGAGGATGAAGGCTGCGATCATTCCTGGTCCTTGATTCAGGCCTTCACAGTGAGTCTCAGATGAAGGGAGGATGTTATCTCAGAGAAAGATATTGTTTGATATTCAGAACCTTGGCAAATATTAGTGTTAGTCATATTGATCCTAAGGGAATCGGAGATGCATGCATCCCCCAAGAACCTCCATTGTTTCACTGGCTGGGGGGGATACATGGGACGATTGTTTTAGGGAGGTAAGAACCTCTGTGTTCAGTTCCCACAACATCCAGGCATTGTCGGATCTCTCTGAGATTGCAGGCGTGACCGCATGAATATTCACAAATGTGGAGCAGCTGTAGTGAGAACCACAGAGACATTCACATTCAGAGAACTTGAATACCATCAAACAACTCTCTCTTTTTCTCCTGGAAGAGATTGCTTTATATCCCCTACTTTCCATTTTCTTATTAAAAAGGCACTTTATTTGAGAAAATTTAACAATCACTTTCCCTCACTGATCCCCCCTCTATTTGGTTGTCAGAAATGTTCATCTTTTCTCCGGCCTGAAATAATGAGCCAGCTTTATTGGTCAAAGGCCATAATAATTTGAGTTCTTATTTTATAAACTCATTTCTTCCGAGTGACATTGTGATAGAGGCAGGAATAATAAATCACAAACACGTTCCAGAAGATTGCATTGTAAATGTCAAACTAGACAGGAAATTGTAATTAAAGAAAGGAAATTGCTTCAAAGAAGCACTTGAATTTTAAAATGAGCTAAGCATGGAATTTTGTAAGCATTTAATTATGGCCCAATTTGCAGAGGCTGTTTAGCTCTCTCTCTCTCTCTCTCTCTCTCTCTCTCTCTCTCTCTCTCTCTCTCTCTCTCTCTCTCTCTCTCTCTCTCTGTCTCTCTCGTTAATGCTCTCTCTCTCTCTCCTCTACACAGCTGCTATTGAAAGCTGGCTGCCGAGAATGCTTAGAGGATCAGGGCAGAGCTTAATACTCATCGCTGTTGTTCACAACCCAGTTTATTTTTTTCCTGATATTTCTCCCTTACATGGTCTCTGTGCACTCTCAACTGAAGGGTGTCAATTGGGACAGAAAATGGGGGAAGATATGTGGATATCTCCTATGTAGAAAACACCCCCCCTGCTTTTCCATCAGCCAGACTTCAGCCAGAGTCTTTACCCTAAATAGAGTTGAAGTCAGAAGTTTACATACACCTTAGCCAAAATACATTTAAACTCAGTTTTTCACAATTCTTGACATTTAATCCTAGTAAAGATTCCCTGTCTTATGTCAGTTAGGATCACCACTTTATTTTAAGAATGTGAAATGTCAGAATAATAGTTGAGAGAATGACTTATTTAAGCTTTTATTTCTTTCATCACATTCCCAGAGGGTTGGAAGTTTACGCACACTCAATTAGTATTTGGTAGCATTGCCTTTAAATTGTTTAATTTGGGTCAAACTAATCGGGTAGCCTTCCACAAGCTTCCCACAATAAGTTGGGTGAATTTTGGCCCATTCCTCCTGACAGAGTTGGTGGAACTGAGTCAGGTTTGTAGGCCACCTTGCTCGCACACGCTTTTTCAGTTCTGCCCACAAATGTTCTATAGGATTGAGGTCAGGGCCTTGTGATGGCCACTCCAATACCTTGACTTTGTTGTCCTTAAGCCATTTTGCCACAATTCTGGAAGTATGCTTGGGGTCATTGTCCATTTGGAAGACCCATTTGCATTCAAGCTTTAACTTCCTGACTGATGTCTTGCGATGTTGCTTCAATATATCCACATAATGTTCCTTTCTCATGGTGCCATCTATTTTGTGAAGTGCACCAGTCCCTCCTGCAGCAAAGCACCCCCACAACATGATGGTGCCACCCCTGTGCTTCACGGTTGGGATGGTGTTCTTCGGCTTGCAAGCCTTCCCCATTTTCCTCCAAACATAATAATGGTAATTATGGTGGCCAAACAGTTATATCTTTTTTTCATCAGACCAGAGGACATTTCTCCAAAAAGTACAATATTTTTCCCCATGTGCAGTTGCAAACCGTAGTCTGGCTTTTTTATGCCAGTTTTGGAGTAGTGGCTTCTTCCTTGCTGAGCAGCCTTTCAGGTTATGTCGATATAGGCCTCGTTTTACTGTGGATACAGATACTTTTGTACCCGTTTCCTTCAGCATCTTCACAAGGTCCTTTGCTGTTGTTCTGGGATTGATTTGCACTTTTCGCACCAAAGTACGTTCATCTCTAGGAGACAGAACGTATCTCCTTCCTGAGTGGTATGACGATTGCGTGGTCCCATGGTGTTTATACTTGCGTACTATTGTTTGTACAGATGAACGTGGTATCTTCAGCAGTTTGGAATTTGCTCCCAAGGATGAACCAGACAATTTTTTTCTGAGGTCTTGTCTGATTTCTTTTGATTTTCCCATGATGTCAAGCAAAGAGGCACTGAGTTTGAAGGTAGGCCTTGAAATACATCCACAGGTACACCTCCAATTGGCTCAAATGATGTCAATTAGCCTATCAGAAGCTTCTAAAGCCATGACATCCTTTTCTGGAATTTTACAAGCTGTTTAAAGGCACAGTCAACTTAGTGTATGTTAACTTCTGACCCACTGGAATTGTGATACAGTGAATTATAAGTGAAATAATCTGTCTGTAAACAATTGTTGGAAAAATGACTTGTGTCATGCACAAAGTAGATGTCCTAACCGACTTGCCAAAACGACACTTTGTTAACAAGACATTTGTGGAGTGGTTGAAAAACAAGTTTTAATGTCTCCAACCTAAGTGTATGTAAACTTCCGACTTCAACTGTAGATAATTGTGTCTTTTTTTGGATTGGAGCACTTAATAAAAGTGTCTAGCAGCAACATCAATACTGAACCCTCTTTATTCATATTTATATGTGTTGGCATGACAATACCAGTGAAATCAGAGGAGAGAAAGTATCTAATATGATGTGTCCATTTAGGAATTTTGCAGTTTGCTTGAAAAAGTATTTTTATTTCATTTATGTTATAAGGATCCCCATTAGCTACTGAAAAAAGAGCAGCTACTCTTCCTGGAGTCCAAGGTTTGGCTTTACACAAAGGTCCACTTTCCATATTTACACCTCAGACTATCTGAGCTTATAGAAGATGTCTTCCAATGTGTTTTAATAACCTAAAGAGTAACATTGGTATAGGGGTAGCTCCTTAGCATTTGACCACCCTGTCAAAACCAGGCCCCAGGCCCATCCCTAACCCTGCCATAGGAACAGAGGTCCAGAAGAATGGAGGTTGTCTGTGTGAGGGGGGCTGCAGGGGGGGAGCTGGCGGTCCAGTGTTCACAGTGATATCACACAGCCTCTCCTCAGTCTGGCTGAGTAAGAGGAACAACAGAAATTTGACAGAAGAGATCAATTATAGATAGAAGGAAATGAATGGGAAAAGTAATTTAATAAATTATTGTCTTGATGTCTTATATCATGTACAAAAGCAAATGAAAAAATTAGATAGTGTATTTGGATGAAGCAGAGCTTCAAAATTATATTTAATTAGAAAAATAAAATAAATGTCAGTGATTGGTATATGAGGTTTCACTGGGGACGATAAATTAATGAGGGCATTTGGAGCGATAGCAAATGATGTGCCAACATGGATTGTGACTGTCTGGACAGATGAGGAGAGGGTGGGGGCCAAAGTTTAAAGAGTCGACAGTGGAGTGTGGCTGTGTCTTCTCCCCTCTCACAGATGGGCAGATTGGGAGGCACAGTTATTCTTCCTCTCTTTGGGCTCCGTTCCACTCCAGTCTACATGGCCACCGACACAACAATGCAACCAGTCTACTGAATGAAAGGCACAGGAGCAGATCCAAAACATGTGCTATGAATGTGACAGGGAAATTAGGTTGACAGAGCGCCTCAGCAAAGAGTCAGAGACGATACCAGACGTAAAGGCAACTCAAAACATCACTACGTTTTATAGAATGGATGCAGCTCTGGGATTTCAAGTGTAAGTTCAAGTGAACTTTATTTTACACTGTTGTTTTATTCAAAACGACATATCCAACGCTCAATTAAACGTATGTTTCAGGACTTAAAAAGAGGAAAGCATGGCTCACACTTCAGCCTGAGGAAATAGAAATACAGAGAGTAATTAAACAAGGAAACTTAAAAGTTGAATCGGAGTCTCTCCTCCACGTGAACTGTGATGTGAGGAAGGAAGCCATGGGACAAATGAGGGGGAGAGAGGGATGAGAGGAGCAGACAAAGATGGAAGGGGAGATGGGGGAGAGAGACTAATTTATGTGTGTGTTTCTGATGCCATGTCTGGGATGCAGCATCCCCTCAGAAGGCGCCTGGCGCGGAGCGTCTGGAGATATAGAATGCAAATAGAGCAGGTTTCTAGGTGAGGTTGGGCACAGTCACAGCCTGTGTTGGGACCCAATCGGCAAGTCGCTAAACAAGTGTTCTTTGTGATGCTGGGCCCCTGGGACCAAGGGAAACGACTCCCATCATCTGCTAGGCTGTGTTACTTAAGCAAAAAATACTCAAGTCTGCAGCCACTATTTATAAGATGAAAGACTCTCTTTGGGGAATGTCAGAATTAGTATTTTTTCTCCAATTAATTTGTGTTGTGAGATAGTTTTCTGGTGCCCAGGCTCCCCAGTGAGTTGGTGTTTGTGTGTTTTGCTCGATAGTCATTGTGTGGAAACTCCAGGAAAAGGGGACTGTTGGTTGGGCTTTGCTTTGTTACTGTTATGCACTCAGCTCATGTCTGGATGAGCATCCTCCTTCGCAAAACCTTAGTGTCTCTACAAGATAGAGTTAGCATTTATTTGATCTACTCAGTAGAATTAAGTCATGGATATAGTGAGAGTCATTGTTAAAAGGTGAAGCAGGGAAAGAAATGGTGCAACACATTGTCAACATCTCATTTTCAGAACTTAGAACATTATCAATTTCTTCCCCTTGATGACTCTCTCTCTCTCCTCTCTTTCTTTCTACCATGCATGTGTACACAGGCAGACACTGACAAACATAGAGAAGAGAAGCCACAATGAATTAACATCTCAGTATGATTCATTGGTTATATCAACTAAATGTCACGTTCTTTCAAAATCGAACCCAGAAGCAAACCAGGACAAGGAGAGTAGGAAGAAGGTGAGTATTTATTTACAAGTGAATGTGAATGGGTAGATATATCCAGGTGGCGTAGCGGGCAGCGGTGGTGAGTTGATGGGAGTAAATAGGTGGATCCAATGGGGTAGCGGAATCCTCCAACGACCAGGCGGGAATGGGGTAAATGATCCGGGTGAGTAACTGAAGACAGAACAAACGGAGGTAAGTTTAAGGTAAGCAATTACGTAAAAAACAACAAAACAAATTCTATCCAACTTGAGGCTGATACTATGGCACAACATACTGTTCATGGCTAACGATCCGGCAGGGAATGGATGTCAGGTCAGAGCTTTTGAAGGGGAGAGGTGATGATCAGGACAGGTGTGCAGATTACTGATGGGATACAGGTGCGGGTGAACATCGATCTCCCAAAAAGCTAATTCGCCCGGCAACCAGACAGGATGCGTTCCAGGACACCGGAAACACACTCCAGGACAGAAACACAGGCAAACACAGACTCAGGAAGCGGGATTCGTGACAGTACCCCCCCTCCAACGAACGCCACCGGGCGGACTACCTGGAGCGCCAGGGTGGAGGCGGTAGAAGTCACGAAGCAGGTCGTCATCAAGGATCTGACGCTGAGGAATCCAACTCCTCTCCTCTGGACCATATCCTTCCCAATCCACGAGATATTGGAAACCTCGACCCCGCCGTCTGGAATCCATTATGCGGCGCACCGTGTAGGCAGGACCACCTCCGATCATCCGAGGAGGAGGAGGACGACGAGGAGGAGGGGGCAACAGAGGACTGAGGAGAACCGGCTTGAGGCAGGAGACATGAAAGGTGGGGTGTACTCGAAGCGTTGCCGGCAATTTGAGTCGGACCACAACAGGGTTAATGATTCTCTCCACCACAAACGGACCAATGAACTTTGGTGACAGTTTCCTCGACTCAGTCCGTAGAGGAAGATCCCGTGTAGCCAACCAAACCTTATCTCCGATGGTATAAGCGGGAGCAAGAATACGGTGACGATTCGCCTGGATCTGATACCGGTCAGAAACTCTAAGGAGGACCTTCCTGGCCCGATGCCAGGTCCGGTGGCAACGACGAATGTGGGCCTGGACAGAAGGAACCGAAAGATCCCTCTCCTGAGAAGGAAACAAGGGAGGTTGGTATCCGTACAGGCATTGGAAGGGGGACATCCCAGTGGCAGATGAAGGAAGGGTATTATGGGCATACTCGACCCAGGGTAATTGAAATGACCAAGAGGTGGGATCAGAGGAGACAAGACAACGCAGCGTGGACTCCATCTTCTGGTTGGCTCTCTCCGCCTGACCATTAGATTGTGGGTGAAATCCAGAAGTGAGACTGACTGTAGCTCCAATGGCCAAACAGAAGGATCTCCAGACAGCAGAGGTAAACTGAGGACCACGGTCAGAAACAATGTCACTGGGCAATCCGTGGACCCTGAAAACCTCCCTAACCAGGATCTCGGACGTCTCCGTGGCAGATGGAAGCTTGGAGAGAGGGACAAAATGAGCAAACTTGCTGAATCTGTCCACAATGGTCAGAATGACCGTGTTCCCAACAGAAGGGGGCAATCCCGTGACAAAATCCAGGGCCAGATGCGACCAAGGTCGCCGAGGAATAGGTAGGGGGTGAAGAAGCCCAGAGCTGGGCCGATTGGTACTTTTGTTCTGAGCACAAACAGGACATGCGGCAACAAACCTCCGGGTATCTTCTCCCATGGCAGGCCACCAAAATAGTCTGCGCAGTAGCGCCATAGTCCGAGCAACGCCAGGGTGACAAGCTATCTTGCTGGCGTGGGACCACTGAAGAACAGCAGAACGGACCGACTCAGGCACGAACAACCGACCGGGTGGACCGTTACCGGGGCCGGGCTGCGTCCGAAGGGCCGCCATCACATCCTCCTCAATCCTCCATGTAACGGCTCCCACGACAAGGTTCTGGGGAAGAATCGTCTCAGTCTTGGCCCCACTCTCATCCGTCTTGGAGAACATCCGGGACAAGGCGTCCGCTTTGCCGTTCTTCGACCCAGGTCGGAACATCAGGGAAAAATTGAAGCGTCCAAAAAACAAAGCCCACCTGGCCTGACGGGAGTTGAGACGTTTAGCCGATTGCGTAAGCCAGATTCTTGTGGTCAGTCCAGACCACAAACGGTTGCTCCGCTCCCTCCAACCAGTGACGCCACTCCTCCAAGGCAAGCTTCACAGCGAGAAGCTCCCGGTTACCCACATCGTAGTTTCTCTCAGCTGGTGAAAGACGACAAGAGTAGAAGGCGCAGGGATGGAGTTTACCGTCAGTGGAGCTACGCTGGGACAGGATGGCGTCCACCTCAACAACAAACTGACGGGAAGTGTCAGGTTGAGAGAGAATCGGCGCGTTGGTGAATCGGCTCTTCAAGTTCAGAAATGCTCGGTCTGCCTCAGGAGTCCAACAGAAAATTCTGGTGCAAGACGTCAGAGCAGTTAAAGGGGCGGCCACCCGGCTGTAATCACGGATAAACCTCCGATAGAAGTTCGCAAATCCCAGGAATCTCTGGAGCTGCAATCTCGTACCGGGCCGGGCCCAATCCCGAACCGCCCGAACCTTCTCTTGGTCCATCTTGATCTCACCCCTGGAGATGATGTACCCGAGGAAGGATGTAGTGTGGGCGTGAAAATCACACTTCTCTGCCTTCACAAACAGACGCTTCTCCAATAACCGCTGCAGAACCTGCTTAACATGTTGGATGTGGCTGGAAAGCTCCTTGGAGAAAATCAGAATGTCATCCAGATAAACGAACACAAACAGACCGATCATATCCCTCAGCACGTCATTCACCAAACCTTGGAACACTGCTGGAGCGTTGGAAAGTCCAAACGGCATCACCTGGTACTCGAAATGTCCCATAGGTGTATTGAATCCAGTCAACCACTCGTCCCCCTCTTTGATCCGAACCAGATGATACGCATTGCGTAGATCAAGCTTCGTAAACACAGTAGCACCCTGTTAAGAATCGAAAGCGGAGCTCATCAAGGGCAAGGGGTACTTGTTCTTGACCGTAATATCATTCAACCCCCGATAATCAATACACGGTCGAAGAGAGCCATCCTTCTTACTCACAAAAAAAAATCCAGCTCCCAGGGGTGATGACGAGGGACGAATGAGACCTGATGAAAGCGTTAATCGCTAAACTCTGATTCTTATTTATGAGGGTAGCAGGAAAACGAGGTCTGACAGGGCTCTTGAGAGGTTGAAACTGGCTCGCTAACAAACCTCCCAAACTTAACGAGCCGAGCAGTTTAACGGGCGCTGAGGACAAACGGAGATGTAATGTCCCGAGCTACCACAGTAGAGGCAGCTGTTGGTCTCACGTCTACGTTGGCACTCGTCCTTAGTTAACCCGTGCCGCCCCACTTGCATAGGTTCAGGATCTGGCGGCAGGACTCCTCCACTAAACCCGTGTGAAGGAAAATGATCAACCCGTTCTGGTCCACTTCCTGACCCGAATGGTAACCGAGTCTCAGATTGATTAGATGGACCCCACTGCTTCTCCCTCCTTCTCTCTCTGACTCTATTATCTACCCGAATAGCTAAGGTGACCAAGCTGTCTAGATCACTAGGCTCTGGATAGGATATCAGCTCGTCCTTGAGTTGCTCCGACAACCCCTGGTAAAAAGCCGCTTGTAGTGACTCCTCATTCCAACCACTCTCCACAGACAATGTCCTGAACTCGATCATAAAGTCTGCCACACTGCGAGCTCCTTGGCGAAGTGTGAACAAACGTTTAGCTGTGTCCTTACCTCGGACTAGATGGTCAAAAAGCTTTCTCATCTCTCCCGTGAACTCCTGGTATGAAGCCATGCAGGTCTCCTGTCGTTCCCAAATGGCTGAAGCCCATTCCAGAGCTCTTCCACGCAGCAGTTCAATAACAAAGGCTATCCTAGCCTTGTCAGTGGCGTAAGAATGGGGCTGCAGATCAAACACTAACCCACACTGCATAAGAAAAGAACGGCATCTTCCCAAATCCCCTTCATATTTATCAGGCGTCGGTACCTTGGGTTCATGGAAGGAAACTGCACCAGACACGGCAGGTGAGATGGGTGAAACAGGTGGTGAATGAATCGCTGGAAAACTGAGCTGATCCTGGATTTGTGTCAAGCTAGAAGATAAGTTCTGGATTGAACCCACTATCTCCTGTAGCGCCGTCTTGTGTTGTCCCAATGTCTTCCCCTGCTGGGTAATGGCATGGCAAACGGAGTCCAGGTCCGCTGGGTTCATCCTTGGCCGGATCGTTCTGTCACGTTCTTTCAAAATCGAACCCAGAAGCAGACCAGGACAAGGAGAGTAGGAAGAAGGTGAGTATTTATTTACAAGTGAATGTGAATGGGTAGATATATCCAGGTGGCGTAGCGGGCAGCAGTGGTGAGTTGATGGGAGTAAATAGGTGGATCCAATGGGGTAGCGGAATCCTCCAACGACCAGGCGGGAATGGGGTAAATGATCCGGGTGAGTAACTGAAGACAGAACAAACGGAGGTAAGTTTAAGGTAAGCAATACGTAAAAAACAACAAAATAAATTCTATCCAACTTGAGGCTGATACTATGGCACAACATACTGTTCATGGCTAACGATCCGGCAGGGAATGGATGTCAGGTCAGAGCTTTTGAAGGGGAGAGGTGATGATCAGGACAGGTGTCAGATTACTGATGGGATACAGGTGCGGGTGAACATCGATCTCCCAACAAGCTATTTCGCCCGGCAACCAGACAGGATGCGTTCCAGGACACCGGAAACACACTCCAGGACAGAAACACAGGCAAACACAGACTCAGGAAGTGGGATTTGTGACACTAAAGGCAAAGATAAAAGCTGAACTGTAATTGAATGTAATGCTTCATTTAAGTATAGATTAGTACCAGACCACTTTATTGAATTGCTTTCTCACAGTCATAATATGCTTTTAAAATGGAAATGACAAACTCATTTTGGGGAATTAGAAAGTCAGCTAACAGCTAATTTACCTAAAATTCACTCTTTTTATGTGGCCTGGATATCCATGTTGTGCCACAGGCCTAGAGCAGTACTGCATCCCCTGTCCCGATTATGTGGCCTGCAGTGTTGGTTGAGGAGAAGGAGAGCCTCTCTCTCCATGTCTTCAGGCATTACTGCAGTAATAGAACAGAGGGTGCTAATATTAAAACGTGTGACTCCACTAATGAATCCGTTTCAATATTCTGCAATTCTAAGCACTAAATTATCATAAGACATCCGCTCTTGTGCCCATTCAAATGAGCAACACTTTGCTTGGAATAAACTGTTCTACTTAATGAGTTGAGAAAAGAGCATGATTACCTCCTCCACACACGTCAACACATTCTAAAGGCTGCCATAGAGAACGTTATGGGGGATACGAATAGACTGCATCTCTTTTGATTTTAAATGAAGTCACTAGATTTCAATTGTTGTCCCCCATATGTCAATGTGCCTACGAATAGCACTGCTGATCAATCAAAATATGAATGAGGTAAGTCTATCTGGGAAAGTCAAATTCATGTAAAATGCCTTTGGAAATCAGACTAAAATAGTAGTTACACTTGAGACTAAAGAGTGAGGGAGCGAGATCCCATCATGCTTTGTTCTGACATCTGTCAGTGAAATGTGATGATTGGTTGGAATGCCACAGTAGATGTTTTCTAAAGCATTGTGCTAAGTCTAAAAATGGGCCCATTTGATGAACATAAACCAGGGTCATTACAGCAATATGAGATATGTCCTTTATCCTAACTGTTGGTATTAATTGCACACGTACTGAAATGTCTGTGCTCGTGCGTGTGTGTTTATGCATGCCTGCGTACGTTCACACATTTCTAGGCGGATAATTATTTAGAGCATCAATTTGTTAGTTAGTCATCTGCAGGTGCCCTGTATCCACGGCATGCCAGCTCTTTGCACCATTGTAATTGAATAACTTCTAGAAAAGTCATCACATCTCTGTTTTTCTCTCTCTTATGCGGCGTGTAAAATGTGCTCCTGTAACTACCTGGGAGAGCAACCCATCAACAGCTGTTAGAGCTGACTTGAAGGTTAAATATTAGGAAGGAATCCAATTTCTCTTGTCTATTCAGCTCAGCGGTGTGTTAGATTGCAGCTGGAGTGTGCTTACGGAGTGTGGGATATGAAGTGGGCTAATCAATCCCCTCTGCTTCATTCTCAAATTCCTCTCATATCAGGTCCCTGCCCCCCGGCAGGCCTTCTGCTTTCCCAAAGCCAATTCCACACGAAATAAGAACTGTGACCTGCAGCTAGAGGGTGAAGTTGAGTTTTCCCTTCATGATTAATCTCTTCTTGGGTGGCTTTCTGAAAAAAAGAGGGGGAGGAAAGAGAAAAAAGAAAAAAAAGAAAACATGCAAGTCGCTTGTGACGGGCGTTTTTTCCCTCTGAATGAGCCCGGTGCAGTGAAGCCTGCTTATCTGCCCAGAGAAAGAGGGAATTCATTTTTTGACAGGGCTTCATGTTGACATTGAGAAAATGAACTACCCGATGCTACGATTAAACCTGGGCTGCCATAATTGTCATCTGAACTGTGGCAATGATGAAAGTTAAAGAATGTTTTAACGGCTCCTCATTTCAAGGACTTTGGAGGGCCCAGGCTATGGAGTGGTGCATCAAGTTTTTGGCATCTAATAAATGTGTGTGTGTATCTCTCAAAGATTGGGGGTTCTGAGAGGAAATAACCTTGATCTTCCTAACCCTCCATTTGAATAAAAGTGAGACCCAAGAAGACGAGTTGGCCTGGTCTGAGAGCATCTTTATCTACACACTAACAGTTCTATTTGTCTTTACTCTCTAGCTCTTCAGCAGAGATGTTCATTATGCTTTAGTATATCAAGCACTCAGGGCTGGATGGTCAGTCTTTTCTTCAGGAGGACTCAGAGCAGAGATTGCCTGTTAGACCCACAACAAAGAGGCCAGCCTTATTATAGAGCCAGCAGATGGGCCTAGCACTACCAGAGCAGAGGGGTAAGGTGATATAACCTTAAAGTGCCAGTATC
The DNA here is from genome assembly GCF_018296145.1 of Oncorhynchus tshawytscha. Classification (NCBI taxonomy): domain Eukaryota; kingdom Metazoa; phylum Chordata; class Actinopteri; order Salmoniformes; family Salmonidae; genus Oncorhynchus; species Oncorhynchus tshawytscha. The sequence goes on from NC_056432.1 coordinate 70,717,368, forward strand.
ACATTTTACAGGTTATAATGACATCTGTCACTGAGATTGGACCTGTCAAGCGCTCCCTCCGTCCACTTGAATTGCTCTTAATGGCTGTCCGTGATGGTCCAGACGCACTGTTAGACCTGGGTCGATGCCGTCCACTGAGTGTTGCTGTGGAAAGCTAGAGGAGATAAGGCCCTTTTTGAGTTAGCATCAGCTGGATTTGGGAGCTTTAGGGGGCTGATGTCGTCTGCCATGGTTTGAGAATGAATTGGGTGCAATCATATACTGTACAAAAAATGTTGTTCGTCTGTTTATTTAGTTTAATCATCTCCGTCTATGTCTGGATATTTCTTTGTTTGTTTCTCTCTCATCTCCAGCGGAGCATTTATGAAAGTTCTCTTTTGCATCAGAAATGAGGTGTGCTGGTCCACAGGGGACCCAGTGAGTGTGGGTTTGAGGGGATGGGGGAGGCCAGTCTCCTACAGCTAGAAGCACCTCAGAGCCAGTCTAAACAGTGGGCACGGGCCTCTACACACGGTCTAATGGAAGAGTGAAGTAGCAAACACCAAGGAGCAGCATCTGAGTGAGGGACTGGAGTGAGGTAAACATGTTCCCCATCGCTGCCTGGTCTGACTGACTGACTGGGGGCCTGGAACTCAGTCATAAAAGATAGAAAGGGACAGTGCCTTGAACCTGCATAATTATTCCTACTGTACATTATGTTGTTTTCTAGTCTGATGGATGACGTTTTGGGAGTAACAAGGCCTCTGTTGTATCTGAAATGGAGTTCTGCTTGGCCTCCATGTTGTACTAGTCTTGAAAACCTGATGCTAGGCAACAGTGACTGGGGTCTAAGTTCAATGATGGACTATTTTGGCAACGTCAGTAAGAGTAAAAATTTGTTCCGGGGTCGGTCCTCTTCAGACAAACAACTCTCCCAATTAATTGTGATTCAAAACTAAAGTTTGCAGCCAAAGCCTTTGCAGTAGTTTTAGTGAAGGTAGTTAATGAAAACTAGCCACTTGCGAAATGCACTCAGAAAATTGTAAGCTGTGACGTTGGCAGTGACGTAGTTCCTCCATGCCAAAAAGAGTCACTGTTGCCTAGGGTTTAGGAGACTGATGTTGTACAGTTATTTAATCCTGTGTTCATTATGGTGGTCTGCTAGATGAGTTAGATCTGCCAACTGCTGTATAATCAGTCACTGCCATCATTGTAATGTAGCTGAGCTCTTCTCTTAAGTAGCTGTAATTGCTTTGTGTGTATAGGACTTACATATAGTGGCATTTACATGGGCTGGATGGAATTTAATGTACAGTATTCCCCCAGTGCTGCCTCTCTCCAGTCTCCAGTAGCACGCAGTGCTTCACTCCTAGAGCCACTCTCTGACAACTCTGACTCAGAGCTCCATCATATTGATGAATAAAATAGTACCTTTTTCCAATTAGATTTTCCAGTGTTGGCAAGAAAATGCACATGCTGGGGGAAAATTTGTCCGGATCCTTGAAGGTTTGCGAGAGCAGCATAAAAGTTGGGTCCTGGGCCTTAATGATATGGATGACGATGTGGTAGGCTGACACTTTGTCAGATGCTTTTACTGGGAGGGCCAGGGTACAGGGTGAGAGAGATCCTGGCCCACTCCTCCTCACTCCTCCTCACCTCATTGTCCTCTTCTCCTCTCCCTGGGATGGAGGAGAGGATGGGGCATAGATGCCCCCTTTCTGCTCCGACTCCAACTGTCATCTCAGCCTCGGCGGAGCTGTGCTGCACTTAGGCCCCATTTGCTTTTAAGGATGTCTGACAGGAACGGCGGCCACGTATGATCAAACTTTACTTTCGCCGTGCACTTGTGACAGTTCATTCAGAGGGGCCCTAATGCGCTGTCACCAGCGCTCTCCACTCAGCTGCCTTGATTTACCTTCCCCATCTGTCTCAGTCAAGCAGCACCAGGACAGAAGTTGGGGAGGGAGGTTGGGTGGCATGCTAACTTTAGGGCCCACGCACTTTATATTTAACGTGTCCCTCCCAGCCCCCACATCTCCCTCATACTCCTCACCTTTATGTTTGCCTTTCCAAACTTCAACCTGCAGCACAGCACTGTACTTCACAGTGCACTCTGTGCATTGCTATTGATGTTGTCTGAGGATTTTTCATATCACTTTTTTTAAAGATGTTCTTTAATATTGGGGAAATAAGGATGTTATTGTCTTGAATGGTGCATTGTCCCTGTGTCTATTAAGCCCTGTTTGTAGTCCTGATGAGGATGGTAGAGTGGAAGGTAGAAAGCAGTATTACAGATCACCAGGCTTTAGTAATCAGGCCCTCTACACTGGCTCCTGGTGGCCTACACACCCGCATGGGGAGTGTGTATACCAGGGCTGTCCAACCCTGTTCCTAGAGAGCTACCCTCCTGTAGGTTTTCACTCCAACCCCAGTTGTAACCAACCTGATTCAGATTTTCAAGCAGCTAATTATTAGAATCAGGTGCGCTAGATGAGGGTTGGAGTGAAAAGCTACAGGATGGTAGCTCTCCAGGAACAGGGTTGGACAGCCCTGGTGTACACTAAACTCAGCAAAAAAAGAAATGTCCCTTTTTCAGGACCCTGTCTTTCAAAGATAATTCGTAAAAATCCAAATAACTTCACATTGTAAAGGGTTTAAACACAGTTTCCCATGCTTGTTCAATGAACCATAAACAATGAACATTAATGAACATGCACCTGTGGAACGATCATTAAGACACTGCCAGCTTACAGACAGTAGGCAATTAAGGTCACAGTTATGAAAACTTAGGACACTAAAGAGGCCTTTCTACTGACTCTGAAAAACACCAAAAGAAAGACGCCCAGGGTCCCTGCTCATCTGCGTGAACGTGCCTTAGGCATGCTGCAAGGAGACATGAGGACTGCAGATGTGGCCAGGGCAATAAATTACAATGTCCGTACTCTGAGACGCCTAAGCGGTACAGGGAGACAGGATGGACAGCTGATCGTCCTCGCAGTGGCAGACCACGTGGAACAACACCTGCACAGGATCGGTACATCCGAACATCACACCTGCGGGACAGGTACAGGATGGCAACAACAACTGCCCGAGTTACACCAGGAACGCACAATCCCTCCATCAGTGCTCAGACTGTCCGCAATAGGCTGAGTGAGGCTGGACTGAGGGCTTGTAGGTCTGTTGTAAGGCAGGTCCTCACCAGACATCACCGGCAAGAACGTTGCCTATGGGCACAAACCCACCGTCGCTGGAGCAGACAGGACTGGCAAAGAGTGCTCTTCACTGACGAGCCGCGGTTTTGTCTCACCAGGGGTGATGGTCGGATTTGTGTTTATCGTCGAAGGAATGAGCGTTACATCGAGGCCTGTACTCTGGAGCGGGATCGATTTGGAGGTGAAGGGTCCGTCATGGTCTGGGGCGGTGTGTCACAGCATCATCGGACTGAGCTTGTTGTCATTGCAGGCTATCTCAACTCTGTGCATTACAGGGAAGACATCCTCCTCCCTCATGTGTTATCCTTCCTGCAGGCTCATCCTGACATGACCCTCCAGCATAACAATGCCACCAGCCATACTGCTCGATCTGTGCGTGATTTCCTGCAACACAGGAATGTCAGTGTTCTGCCATGGCCAGCGAAAAGCCCGGATCTCAATCCCTATGAGCACGTCTGGGACCTGTTGGATCAGAGGGTGAGGGCTAGGGTCATTCTCCCCAGAAATGTCCGGGAACTTGCAGGTACCTTGGTGGAAGAGTGGGGTAACATCTCACAGCAAGAACTGGCAAGTCTGGTGCAGTCCATGAGGAGGGGATGCACTGTAGTACTTAATGCAGCTGGTGGCCACACCAGATACTGACTGTTACTTTTGATTTTGACCCCCCCTTTTTCGTCAGGGACACATTATTCCATTTCTGTTAGTCACATGTCTGTGGAACTTGTTCAGTTTATGTCAGTTGTTGAATCTTGTTACGTTCATACAAATATTTACACATGTTAAGTTTGCTGAAAATAAACGCAGTTGACAGTGAGAGGACGTTTCTTTTTTTGCTGAGTTTTTATATTTTTAAGCTTATGAAAAAAACATGATATGCGGCCAAATAATTTACATGCTTTCAATTTTGACTCACATTGAGATGGCTCTTTGGCTTATCAGTGCTTAAAAATGTATCTTTGAAAATGCCGCAGGGATATGACACAACCTAGGAATTTAATGATTTTATAAATCATAATCTGGTTTCAGTGACTCTTATGAGCTGGACCAAGGGGAATGAGGGGGTCTGGGGGTTAATGCATGTTTGGAGGCTTCAAGGTCTCACTGACATTATCTTGGGTGCTCATTCATTGGAAATTTGTTAATGTGTTGGAACATTTTATTTTAAGGTCTCCATTATGCTGTTTATGATTTAAGCTGCACTGTTTCAGTGGCTACACCATGTAGTACAAGCCTCTTAAATCCCTAATAAATGTGGTATTGCATGAGATGTTGCCCTCTCTCTCTCCCTCTCTCTTTCTCTTTCTCTTTGATCATGCAATCCCATGACAGATCCATCAGCATCTCTTCAGCTCCTGCAGGAATGGGCTGTGCTTAATTGGTGCTACCAGGAATAAATCAAAGCAGGAAACAGGATGCTTTCCAAACATATCCCACAAAGCAGCACCTAAATCTACGTCACCCATTACTGCCCATTGAATGAGTCTACACGCAACCAATCGTAATGTTTTTACACTGTTGCTGTTGGTGACAGGCGTGTTTTCTTCTACAGTTTAACTGTAATGCAACGTTATAAGAACCATCCTGTGTGGTACCTTTGCTGCTCTTTTGGTCCTTATTCTAATCTTCAGTTTCTGCCCGTCGTGGAATTCAATGCAGGCCCCCAGATTGGAGAGTTTCCAAACAATCCCGAGTTCACCCAAGCTTGGAATTGGTTTTCCGTGGAACATCTCCCTCCTCCCTTTGGGCACTTTACCAATTTGACCAAATTTGTTCCATCGCTGGTTCTAAGTACCAGAAGTGTTTTCTGCCCACACTTGGACTCGTTTCTGCAATTTGCACATTCTTTGCAGAACATTAACAGCTTTGTCAGAGGCTCAGCCATCGGCAGGCAGTCGGTGCTGTGGTGTGGGGGGCCCTATCTGTCTGTGTCGGAAGGCTTGGTACTGTATATGATCAGGACTAGTTCCCAGCCCCTCCAAAATCCACAAAACAAACTGATACTGTATACTTTCCCCTCTGCCTACTACACAATCCTGACATGAAATGACCAAAAGCTGTCCCAAGGCCACACACTGTCTATCTGTTATTTTGATTCAGAGAGAAGTAGCATCAGGAGGTTTGCCAACCTGCCCCTGCAATGTGGATATATGTTGAAATATTTCTGCCTGCACCAGACTTATTCTAAAAACTAGAGAATCGACCTGTAATGGGAGACTATACCCAGTCTATACCTGGAATTGTATACCCCAAACCATTCTGGGATTGTATTCCCCCTCAGGGAGAAATGAGTGTTTAAATGCTAAAACCTAATTCCAGGCTGGTTTTCCCACACAGCACAGCACAGCACAGCATGGCCCTCTCTCTCTGACACTGACAATGAGGCTTAGTCAAGCCACACTGGCTCATTGCGATTGCATTACAAGCAAGGATGTGCTCCAATGCTCCTGGTGCCACTCTATTAAAAACTCAATATGCCATCTTCATAATCACCCAGGGATGGAGCACTGCATCTTCCTGAACTTGTGTTTCTTTGCTAGCCAATGCGAGACCAATACTCTACGTGGTGGAGCCACCTGTCCACTTGATGTATTACGGGAGTACAATGGGCCACTAAAAGTTGATATACTGTAATTGTGGAAGATAATTAGAGTTATAAAACCCTCCGTGAATGCCCCATTGGGATCGGGAGTATTAGATTGTGTCCACGGAAATGCATGGCCATTGCTTTTTTTAATTTAAAGGATGAGTGTTAGCGGAAATATCATTTAGCCCCGCGATCACATTGGAGGTGTACACACAGATAAAGACCTGAATGCTTCATAAACCATTACTTTAGAGCTGGGAGAAAAGTCCATGAATTAGGGGGCCGCTAATGCAGGCGAATGTAAACTTTGCAGTAGTTTAGCAGTGCTCAGACACGAGCCACTGCAGCGAACTGCTTCAGGCACCAAAAGCAATTAACAAAAACTTAAAATAATTTGAACTAATTCTGCTCTTGCTATCTGCAGAAAATGATGCATTACTGTATATGTTGATTATGAGTGGAAATAACTTCTTTATCTGCTAAGGGATTACCTTATGCTGAGACTGCTTCTTTAAAGAGGCTGCTTTAGGGGCTATTTGGAATGGGATTTTGTCTTCCCATTTTCTACTTTCTTCATATGCAAGCTTTTCTTTCACTCTTTCTTCTTTCATTCCTTTCTTCATTCCTTTCTTTTACCTTACATTGAGAGTTCAAATTCATTAAACACAGTGTCATCATGCGTTAGTCTTTACCTGTCTTAACTAACCATTTCTCCCCAAATCCCCTTTGAGACAATTTGCTTGTGTGAAGTCGGAACATAACAAAGTGTAGTAAGTCAAAGTGAGAGCAGGGTGTATCCAGGAGATGTAGCCCTGCTTGAAAAGTCATTTTGTGCACACATACATCCACAGGCACACAGTCTCAAAGGGGGGTCCTGGCTAGAGGATTGTTGGTAATCTTGGGTGGCTTGTTCAAGGCCTGCCACCCTGCCTGCCTTCCTGCCCGCCTCTTTCCTCTGAAGTTTTGTGTGCTGATGTCAAGCCAGGGAATCAATCCCTAGTTGCCTTTGGATGTGCAACAAAAGCAGGCCTATTTGATAAGATGAGAACAAATCATATTCAATATTTGTTAATGTTTGCCTTTAATAACCTGGATAGAAATCTTTATTTTTCATTTCCAGCAGAATCATTTGTTTGTGCGTGTAGATGCTTTGTTGATGTTGAATTCCATCTTGCATACACAAAAATATGACTTAGGTAGCAGTTTATTTGTTCGATTCAAGAGAGAGGGAGAGGTTGTGGCGTTCACTAGCTAGGCCGCGTCTGAACCCTGCAGGACCCGTTCTCTAAGCCCAGACACAGACTGTCTCTTCTCTGCTCTGGTCTGCTGTTTCTCTGAGAACAGAAAGTGGTCAGTTGGGGGGGTCTGCCTGCCCGCCCCCATTTAATGTCCTATGATGGACCTGGCCTGTTCTTTATCTCCCCTGTATCATACTGTTCTGAGTGGCTCTAATAGGATAATAGACTAATCTGGATAGTTTGTATTTGCTTTTAGACCATTTATTCAAAAAGCCTCTTTGATACATGTGTTTCAGTGAGTGCAGGTAAGGGATGTTTTGTATATCACGGATGTGCCAATGTGAAATGGTTGTATAACAGTCCAATTCAGAGCCATAGACCTGGCAGGACAGACTGGGTTCATGTACTATAGCTCAGTGCAAAGCAAATAGAATGAGAACTGCTGAAGACAATGTTGTCTGAGGTTCTTTTCCTTGTATTTTGGTTTAGGTTTGGCTTCTCCTCCAATGCTCCATTATGCAAAACCGATGTTGTGGAAAAAAACACAAGGCAACTAATGTTTTTACTGTAGAAATACTGTAGAAATACTGAAATGTTTCCAATAGCTTTATTAGTGTGTGTGAGAGCAATCCTGAATTTTACAGCGACTGCACCCACCTCATGCCATGCATTTAGTGTAATTATTTAGAAATAATCAATTGACTAATGATGGCGTAATTTACGGGACTAATTAATCTGGTGACTGGCTGGGTTAATCAGTTAAGCTCCACAGTCGGGGTGTTGCATATCCAATGAGAGAGCTAGCTACCTGTAGCAGAGCAGAGGAGACTCAAGCTTGGACATATCCAATGAGAGAGCTAGCTACCTGTAGCAGAGCAGAGGAGACTCAAGCTTGGACATATCCAATGAGAGAGCTAGCTACCTGTAGCAGAGCAGAGGAGACTCAAGCTTGGACATATCCAATGAGAGAGCTAGCTACCTGTAGCAGAGCAGAGGAGACTCAAGCTTGGACATATCCAATGAGAGAGCTAGCTACCTGTAGCAGAGCAGAGGAGACTCAAGCTTGGACATATCCAATGAGAGAGCTAGCTACCTGTCGCAGAGCAGAGGAGACTCAAGCTTGGACATTGGGGGTTGGTAGGGCATAGTGAAACAACAACCAACAACCATGGATGCTATAAATAGATTGTAGACTAGATCTAAACATCAAAGGTCCTACATCCTCCAGCACTTCCAATGCTGAACTCATTCAGAGCTACTATACTGATGGCCACCATACTACTCCAAGGTGGCTCACAAAATCAACCTGTTTCTCTTACAGAGAACATTTGGTCACCACATACAGTATTTGATTGTTGGGTTGTTGACAGATTCCTGCTCCTTTTGAAGATGTCTGTCTCCAATGTGAAATACGGTGTAACTTTCATTCAGGATTGTTGTCAAAGACAGGATTGATTCCTTGCTCATGATTTGTATGTCTGATTTCCAAAGCGCTATAAATATTTGTTTAATTTCCTCATAAACATTTATTTTCAACCCTGTATCTACACAACTAACAGTAATTATAGGGCCGATATTGTTTATTCGGCGAAGACCAAATTCAAAGATTGGATTAGGCCGTATGTTGGAGGACCCCTGCTGTACCATTATTATGAGTGTACAGCGTCACTGTTGGAGATGGAAGGTTAGCAGTATTGCTTATTGAGATCATTCTCTATAATAAATAAGACAAGCCAAAGTCTAAATGATGGGTTATATTTGATGTGGTAAATCATTGGGTATATTCTAGGTGTCATCCAAATCATAATTATAGCAAAATAAATGCTCTCTATTCTGTCTTCTGAAAGTATTTCCTGAATAAAAGCTCAGGATAAATGCTTGCTCCCTTTCCCATTTTAAATAGCACTTTCCTTAGGTAATGATCAAAAGTAAATAAAGGGAGATATGAAGAACTTTGTTGCACTAAATGACTTGTGAAGTTCCCATAAGGTTGTGATTTAATATTAGAGAGCTCTGACAATAAGGGATTATTGTTTAAGCCGAGCCTATCAGCATTTCGCTCTTAGTAAGACAAATAGGAAAATGGAGGTACACAAATTTTCAATAACCCGAGCCTGGACCTACAGTGCCGGCTGGGAGTTGACATGGTGCTCTTCCTGCCAGTGCTGCAGGGGGCAGGAAGGGGGGGGGGGGATTGTCCAGGAGGACAGGGCCATGTAAACGCTGTGCGTGTGCCCAGGTAACAGCCCTCCACCACCCAGTCACCAGGGCCTCCCAGCAACCTTTTAGTGGGGATGTTGTGTTTGTTTCCTGAGGAAAGAGACACAGCAAACGTTACTTAAAATCATAGCATATTTAGTCCAGCGGAAGTTAACTGGATTGCACATGAGACCTGTGCTAATGTCATATGAAGGGCATTGGGATAAACAGGCACTTGTCTGTGCAGTGGGGGATAGGGATTGGAGGAGGGAGGGACTGGGGATGGGAGATAGCCAGGGCTCTTCCAGGCATATGGCCTCCCTAGTCAGTCACAGGCCTTCAGAACTCCTCTCTCTCCCCCCCTCTAACTTTCTGTCTCTCACCCATCCGCTATTTTACCCTCTACTCTGCACAACTTCTGGGCCTGTTTCCCTTTCATATTGTTTTGTATGAAGGCCAATGTGCTTCTTCATGATATTTTGTGTTCAGCTTGTGTGTTTTGAGACACAGTGGTGGTGAAGTTGCCATGGCTTTCATTAAGGCCGAGACTGAATGAAATATGGATGTGTAGAGAGTGAATTAGAGTGATGGAATGGGCCGCATATTGCCTTCCTGGCGCCTGGGCGATGCTGTCTTGGGGGCGTAAGCACTCAGACCCCTGGAACCCGAACCCTTTCTCAAAGCTCTGTGCATTCATCAGCAGCCCAGTGGAGAAGTTTGCCTCCTGTCCAATATTGATGTATATTGTGTTGTGGATTCTTGGCTTGGCTAAGGACAGGATGTGTCACAGAGGAATGGCACCTCACCATAAGTCTGTTGTAGACATTTCCTTAATCAAAGAATCGAAGGCAACACCAGTGACAGGAGGAGTCTGACCTTAAACAAAGCACTCTAACAACTTTAATGTTAGTTTAACAAATCCATTATGTCTGTGACATTCAAAAACCAGCAGTGCTTGAACTGTAAATGCACTTTTAATGATTTTAATGAACAATGAGCCACTGAGACAGAAGTAGCAGTGTCATTAAATCCTTTGACGTGTTTGTTATGTATCACACAGAATACCAATATTGGCCAATAAGCAGAAATCCTAGTCTAGTGACGGATACAGAATATACATCATATTGAGCTCCAGAATATAAGCACGATGATTAGTAAACACTATGAGCGGGACTCGCCATCTTAGCAAGTCACTTTGACCAATCCGTAAATGTACAGACATCAGCAAACTCAGTTTGGAATCAAGACAATTATGAATCACTAGGACTGTAGTGGGTTAAGGCGTCCGCATGCTTCCCATTCGAAACAGTTCGGAACAGTTCGTGTATATATTATGACAACATTTGGTAAAGTTTTTGTTCGTTTTGGATTTTGGCCCAAAAAAATTGGGGCTGTTCGTGCACGTAAAAAAATGTCTCCAGGCAACCCGAGGTCGGTAGCCGAAGACAACGCCCCTTCGTTGGTGATTGATCAACAGCTACTAGCTATGGTATCTCAAGATGGACAAACAGTACTATTGCCGTTTTTTTTTTTTTTTTTTTTTTTTTTTTCAAGCAAAGGTCTTTTAAGCTAATATGCTTGGACACTCGTCAGTCTAGCTGAGCTAGGTGCCAGCTGAACCAAAGCATGCTGAAGGCTTTAGGCCTTGTGCTCATGACTGCCTTCCACTGGAGAACAAAGCTGAGCACAAATAATAATGGGAAACAACCATGAAGAGAATCCACTCGAGTACTCCTTCAGTTAAGTTGAATCAACCTGTGACAGAACTAAGCAGACAGCTGCTTCTCGGGGCTATTGGAATGTCAAATGAGAACACATTTTTGATCGGAGGTTATATTTCTTAGGATTGGCTTCTCCACCATTGCCTCATTATGCAAAACCGAGCTGTGATTTGTTTTCAGCCTTTTGTGTTTGTTTCAATCATTTACATGCTATTATAATCACAAGACCTACCCACATCCCATTCCCTAATACCTGTATTTTTATTTCTCTCTAACATAAAAATCTAGTGTGGTCATTAAACTCGTTGGACCGACTTTGAAAACAGACAGAGTACACATGGGGGGCCAGACTGAAGAGGGAAAAGCAAGATTAATTGAACAAACTAATGAGTAGTTCTTGTTTCCATGGAGGATATGCCAGTGAGATTGTTTGACAGTTTATCTGTGATAAATACATGCTTTAAGAGCTAATTAGCTTCCTGGCCCCCAGGGGAGGAGCGGTGGTTGGGTGTCCGCCTGTGTGTGTTGCCACGGTATCTAGCAGCAGACACTAGTCCACTTCCTGTCCCCTCCCCATCTGCCCCCCATCCCACCCCTGAACCCCCAACCACCCAGTGCCTTAGCCTCCCCATGGATCCACTCCCTAATCCAGCATCTCATTTCTGATTAAGACGGGGAGAGCTCAGGGCAACACCCCTCTCCAAACAGGAGAGAAGAGGCAAGGCACCAAAGCAGAGAAAGCTGTTCAACTAATCAAAGCAAAATGACTGCGTACAGTGCATATAGTAAGTACATGGTAGAAATGGAGATCCTTGGACCTTTCAACACTAGTCAAATTACGTCATGTTGGAAATGGCTCTGACTGCTCTTATGTTCTCATCCCATTGTGACCGGTGACCCCAACTTTGGCTCAGTAGGACCAGGTCAGTGTACCCTGCCCTGACCACTCTGTGTGACCAGACAGACACATAGCTCACTTGGAGTCCCTCCCACACTCCAGAGTCCCACCTCTTACATAAGTCCCTCAGAAACCAGCCCAGTCTGGAGAATGGAGCATGGAGCCAGGGGCAGACAGACACATAGCTCACCTGGAGTCCCTCCCACACTTCAGAGTCCCACCTCTTACATAAGTCCCTCAGAAACCAGCCCAGTCTGGAGAATGGAGCACGGAGCCAGGAGCAGACAGACACATAGCTCACCTGGAGTCCCTCCCACACCCCAAACTCCCACCTCTTACATAAGTCCCTCAGAAACCAGCCCAGCCTAGAGAATGGAGCATGGAGCCAGGGGCAGACAGACACATAGCTCACCTGGAGTCCCTCCCACACTCCAGAGTCCCACCTCTTACATAAGTCCCTCAGAAACCAGCCCAGTCTGGAGAATGGAGCATGGAGCCAGGGGCAGACAGACACATAGCTCACCTGGAGTCCCTCCCACACTCCAGAGTCCCACCTCTTACATAAGTCCCTCAGAAACCAGCCCAGCCTGGAGAATGGAGCGTGGAGCCAGGGGCAGACAGACACATAGCTCACCTGGAGTCCCTCTCTCACCCCCTGTATAACATCACTGGGTGTCCTGCAGCCCTCCCTGCTGATATATGGCCCAAATACCTGACACTAACTGCCTTGCGCGCAGTAATAGGTCCGCTCATGGTCAAACCATATTTCATTTAAACATGTAAAACGGTCACCTGCACTAAGCATTTCACCTATCACACTGTACATGTCCCCCTCCCTCCTGGTCTTCTGCTGGAAGATGTATAGTACAGCCTGTCTTGATAAGAGGTATCTGGTGCTGCGACTGCGTTGGAGAGTCAGAGGTTGGCCCTATCTCAGTCTCAGAGGCGGAGTCCTCATCGCTGCATCTGTGTCCCTGTGGCAGCTAAGGCTCAATAGAATGAAGCCATCACTCAGGTTTGTTTTTCCATAACTGCTTTCGCCCCAGTGGAGATCAGTGCAAGAGTCGGTGCACCCTGCAACGTTCATTACATAGAAAATTAAACAAAATCTATAGCGGTGATTGAAGTGTTTACAGACACCAGAAGCGACTGGGGCCCCGTTCCATTTGTCATTCGGCTTGAACAGCAACCGAAGCAGATAGGGGGATGTATGATGACGACTACAGCATTGAGTTACTGAAAAAACCAAAACCTCTTTAATTCTACTACAAAACAACTCCACACTATTTCCTGAGCTCAAGGAATCCGCTCCTTGTGAAGATATGGCCCATTATCTAGAAGACCTCTGTCCTAGTGCCATGGTCAAATCACTAGATTGTGATTTTTAAATTCTTACACAATGACGGTGGCTTGGAGCAAGGTTTTAAAGACTGGAACTGGGATGAGAATACGCCTGAGAAGCAGAAAGGAGACAGAGCGATGATAATTATGCTGTTTCTGACATCTGTCACCTCGGAATGTCTTTCAACAAATGAGGAGGAATAAACAGAGAATGTTCTTCTCTTGTGAAGGAGTGTAATCCTCTTCCTTCACCATGCTTTCTTCCTCTCTTTAACAATGATAATTGCAGTTTTTGTTGGACGACTTTCAAGGATTTATCTATTTTTTTGTAGTAATAACTTTCTGCTTCTTGTAAACCCAAAGGTTGTGTGCTTTGTTGCTCACTGTAGTCATTGTTATTTTTCAATTTCTCATACTTTCTTTTGATATACTGAAAAGCTATAATTTGTAACATTTTGAGTTTCATTTTCCTACGTTTCCTACATTCCTCTTTCAGTTAAGCCTCTTTCAAAACCTTACAGTATGTCTAGTTTTTTTCAGTGTAATCTTGCCTCTACATTACACATGGTGACATTGCTTTATCAATGTATCAAAATTCTCAATTTATAAAAATAATAATAACAGGCATCACAATTCAGCACCACACTGTCCCACATATCAAAAACAATTACATTTGTCCTCTGGACCCAAAATCAAAAGACAATCCCTAAAACCACACCCTTGTGGTGCCAGGCTTTCAAAATGCCCGGTCCCTTTCAGGAAAATGCATGATTGACAGAGCTATATTCCCCTCCTTCAAAGGCCAGCCTTCATAACCAGGGTGGGTTTTTAATCTGGGCGCGCCACCTGTGAGGCCCGTCAGAACTTCACCCCACAGGGGCAGAGCTGGGCCTCATTACTGGCTCCCTGGTTGTGGCACAGTTCTCTAGTCTCTCTCTCTCTGCCTTCCTCTGCCACTTCACTCTACCTCGCAGGCATGGGACATAAATGAGAGTCGGCTGCTTGGTCCTCCCTATCACGCCATGGCCGCAATTTGTCATTTTTCACACGAGATGAAGCCTTTTATGAAGTGAAATGAGTTTCCCTAGAATGAAGCGCCACAAAAGCCCCGTGATTAATTTGCTTGTTAGGCTATTGCAGCTGTCACCTGTGGAAGACATCTGGACAGCAGATTGACTAATGCGGAGTGGGCCTGAAAAAATCTCTCTCTCTCTCTCTCTCTCTCTCTCTCTCTCTCTCTCTCTCTCTCTCTCTCTCTCTCTCTCTCTCTCTCTCTCTCTCTCTCTCTCTCTCTCTCTCAGTAACCTACCCTACAGTCAGCCTGACTTTCAGTGGGCTTTTAAAGGGACTACTGGCTGCTTGAAATTGTCCTTTTCTGAGGGGTAATTAATAAGCATTACTTGTGATTGACATGGTAATTATGGTAGTTGTATTAATGTGGCAATAAGAGGCTTTGAACAGGGAGGAGGGACAGTGAGCTGGCGAGGGGGCGGGCATTCGGTGTGAGGAGGGTCAGAGAGGCGGAGGGAGCTCAGTGACCTCACTTATATCTAATTGGCTGACTGATTATGACCACCATTTGACAGTGTTGTCATCCAAAATAATATGTCTAACTTAACACTGGTACTCATCTGGCTGTACAATACTGTAGATGTGAATTCTACATACAGTGCATATGTTTGTGTGTACAGTAGTTGAAGGATACTGCTGTTCCTAGTCACAACATGCCTACAATACCCTTTGCAATCAGAGCCTGAAATTCATCAATTCAAACTCAAAAGGACAGTTTACAAATTAGTGCTGAGCGATTAACCAAAATGTTGACTAATTGACCAACGTCGGTTCAATTGGAATTTGAATTCCATTTTTTTTTCTTTCTGTGAGCTCAATGCGCAGATTCTCTAGAAATAAATCAGATCAAGCCCGAACTGTGCGATGTAGGATGGAGTTTTAGTTTCCAACAGGCCAATATTCTACATAGTTTAGCGGAGAAAACCTGGTAATTAACTGCAATGGCCATAATCCATTGTGAGCCTACTTGTCCGGTGTGAGCCAGACAGAAGACGAATGCACGATGGAGAGGGATAGAGATAGCATAGGCAGCAGCTCTAGAGATAAGATAATGACTAATATACACAACTGAAATATTTATTGAAGTATAGTAATGTGAACAAATGATGGTTAATAAGTGATACGCAGTAATTCACTACCATCATGAGACTTTTATTAATTGTTTTATTCTATGTTGTTACAGCATTCAACCCACATAATGTATAGCGCATTTAGTAATCGAACAAAAACTGAACCGACTTCAAAAAGCGCTAATCGCTCAGCACTATTACAAATACATGTATCGTATGTGTTTACAAGGTCCTTCAGTTGCAAAATTCCATCTGCAGTCCTTCAGGTTGGTTAGAAGATTATTTCCCTGCAACAGAAATGGAATTTGTCATCTTTTTTTTTATTTTAATTTTATTTAACCTTTATTTAACTAGGCAAGTCAGATAAGAAAAAAATATTGTTTACAATGAGGGCCTACCAGAAGGCAAAAAGCCTCCTGCAGGGATGGGACAAAACATGCATCCCTACAAGAGAGACACCACAACACTACATAAAGAGAGACCTAAGATGACAACATAGCATGGCAGCAACACATGAAAACACAGCATGGTAACAACAAAGCATGACAACAACATGGTAGTAACACAACATGGCAGCAGTACATGGTAGCAGCACAAAACATAGTACAAACATTATTGTGCACAGACAACAGCACAAAGGGCAAGAAGGTTGAGACAACAATACATCACACGAAGCAGCCACAACTGTCAGTAAGAGAGTCCATGACTGAGTCTTTGAATGAAGAGAGCAGTGTTGCAGTAAAATGTTCTCAAGCTAATTTGGTGATACACAAAGCATCAATAATGTCACTTCTTTTTTATACATCTCCCGTTTGGCATGTCTCTTGTGATGTAGCTCACAGTAGCATTGACGGATGTGTTGACATGACAACTGCGTCAGAGTTTTGAACGGCCTTCCCCCTTTTTGTTCCATGCTGGCTGAAGATCTAGCTAGCCAGTTACTAACACCAGACACAGATGAAGACCTAGCTAGCCAGTTACTAACACCAGACACAGATGAAGATCTAGCTAGCCAGTTACTAACACCAGACACAGATGAAGATCTAGCTAGTCAGTTACTAACACCAGACACAGATG
This sequence comes from Oncorhynchus tshawytscha, assembly GCF_018296145.1. Classification (NCBI taxonomy): domain Eukaryota; kingdom Metazoa; phylum Chordata; class Actinopteri; order Salmoniformes; family Salmonidae; genus Oncorhynchus; species Oncorhynchus tshawytscha. The sequence continues at coordinate 70,733,758 of NC_056432.1, forward strand.
AAGACCTAGCTAGCCAGTTACTAACACCAGACACAGATGAAGATCTAGCTAGCCAGTTACTAACACCAGACACAGATGAAGCTAGCCAGTTACTAACACCAGACACAGATGAAGACCTAGCTAGCCAGTTACTAACACCAGACACAGATGAAGATCTAGCTAGCCAGTTACTAACACCAGACACAGATGAAGATCTAGCTAGCCAGTTACTAACACCAGACACAGATGAAGACCTAGCTAGCCAGTTACTAACACCAGACACAGATGAAGATCTAGCTAGCCAGTTACTAACACCAGACACAGATGAAGCTAGCCAGTTACTAACACCAGACACAGATGAAGATCTAGCTAGCCAGTTACTAACACCAGACACAGATGAAGATCTAGCAAGCCAGTTACTAACACCAGACACAGATGCAGATCTAGCTAGCCAGTTACACAGATGAAAGGGGAAACATATAAGTATCTTTGCCATAGATGAATAAGGTAACGTTTTAATTATATTTGCTGACACCCTACAGTAAAATTTGGCCACCAGAAGAGTAGTTACAGTATCTGGCTATATAAACCACGCCCTTCTGCAAACATGCCTTCTCCGATGTTGTTTACAAAGGCGGTACTTATTTAAATTAGGTAAGAGAATATCATGTTACCATTGGTGTATTAAAATGAGAGAGTTATGTCACCCTATCCCCTTAATAACCCCACATCCTGAATGTGGCACAGGGGAGGGGACTAGTGACTTTATGATCAACCTTTATCAGTATAGAAGCCATTTTTTGTACCTTGATCATCATACTTTGATCTGGCTTCATCCAAATTCATGAAAAACATGATTTTGACTATTCATGACCTTTTTTAAATGTTTTTATTTTTTATTTCACCTTTATTTAACCAGGTAGGCTAGTTGAAAACAAGTTCTCATTTGCAACTGCGACCTGGCCAAGATAAAGCATAGCAGTGTGAACAGACAACACAGAGTTACACATGGAGTAAACAATTAACAAGTCAATAACACAGTAGGAAAAAAAAGAAAAAAAAGAAAAAAAAGAGAGTCTATATACAATGTGTGCAAAAGGCATGAGGAGGTAGGCGAATGATTACAAGTTTGCAGATTAACACTGGAGTGATAAATGATCAGATGGTCATGTACAGGTAGAGATATTGGTGTGCAAAAGAGCAGAAAAGTAAATAAATAAAAACAGTATGGGGATGAGGTAGGTAAAAATGGGTGGGCTATTTACCGATAGACTATGTACAGCTGCAGCGATCGGTTAGCTGCTCAGATAGCAGATGTTTGAAGCTAGTGAGGGAGATAAAAGTCTCCAACTTCAGCGATTTTTGCAATTCGTTCCAGTCACAGGCAGCAGAGAACTGGAACGAAAGGCGGCCAAATGAGGTGTTGGCTTTAGGGATGATCAGTGAGATACACCTGCTGGAGCGCGTGCTACGGGTGGGTGTTGCCATCGTGACCAGTGAACTGAGATAAGGCGGAGCTTTACCTAGCATGGACTTGTAGATGACCTGGAGCCAGTGGGTCTGGCGACGAATATGTAGGGAGGGCCAGCCGACTAGAGCATACAAGTCGCAGTGGTGGGTGGTATAAGGTGCTTTAGTGACAAAACGGATGACACTGTGATAAACTGCATCCAGTTTGCTGAGTAGAGTGTTGGAAGCAATTTTGTAGATGACATCGCCGAAGTCGAGGATCGGTAGGATAGTCAGTTTTACAAGGGTAAGTTTGGCGGCGTGAGTGAAGGAGGCTTTGTTGCGGAATAGAAAGCCGACTCTTGATTTGATTTTCGATTGGAGATGTTTGATATGAGTCTGGAAGGAGAGTTTACAGTCTAGCCAGACACCTAGGTACTTATAATTGTCCACATATTCAAGGTCGGAACCATCCAGGGTGGTGATGCTGGTCAGGCGTGCGGGTGCAGGCAGTGAACGGTTGAAAAGCATGCATTTGGTTTTACTAGCGTTTAAGAGCAGTTGGAGGCCACGGAAGGAGTGTTGTATGGCAATGAAGCTCGTTTGGAGGTTAGATAGCACAGTGTCCAAGGACGGGCCGGAAGTATATAGAATGGTGTCGTCTGCGTAGAGGTGGATCAGGGAATTGCCCGCAGCAAGAGCAACATCATTGATATATACAGAGAAAAGAGTCGGCCCGAGGATTGAACCCTGTGGCACCCCCATAGAGACTGCCAGAGGACCGGACAGCATGCCCTCCGATTTGACACACTGAACTCTGTCTGCAAAGTAATTGGTGAACCAGGCAAGGCAGTCATCCGAAAAACCGAGGCTACTGAGTCTGCCGATAAGAATATGGTGATTGACAGAGTCGAAAGCCTTGGCAAGGTCGATGAAGACGGCTGCACAGTACTGTCTTTTATCGATGGCGGTTATGATATCGTTTAGTACCTTGAGCGTGGCTGAGGTGCACCTGTGACCGGCTCGGAAACCAGATTGCACAGCGGAGAAGGTACGGTAGGATTCGAGATGGTCAGTGACCTGTTTGTTGACTTGGCTTTCGAAGACCTTAGATAGGCAGGGCAGGATGGATATAGGTCTGTAACAGTTTGGGTCCAGGGTGTCTCCCCCTTTGAAGAGGGGGATGACTGCGGCAGCTTTCCAATCCTTGGGGATCTCAGACGATATGAAAGAGAGGTTGAACAGGCTGGTAATAGGGGTTGCGACAATGGCGGCGGATAGTTTCAGAAATAGAGGGTCCAGATTGTCAAGCCCAGCTGATTTGTACGGGTCCAGGTTTTGCAGCTCTTTCAGAACATCTGCTATCTGGATTTGGGTAAAGGAGAACCTGGAGAGGCTTGGGCGAGTAGCTGCGGGGGGGCGGAGCTGTTGGCCGAGGTTGGAGTAGCCAGGCGGAAGGCATGGCCAGCTGTTGAGAAATGCTTGTTGAAGTTGTCGATAATCATGGATTTATCGGTGGTGACCGTGTTACCTAGCCTCAGTGCAGTGGGCAGCTGGGAGGAGGTGCTCTTGTTCTCCATGGACTTCACAGTGTCCCAGAACTTTTTGGAGTTGGAGCTACAGGATGCAAACTTCTGCCTGAAGAAGCTGGCCTTAGCTTTCCTGACTGACTGCGTGTATTGGTTCCTGACTTCCCTGAACAGTTGCATATCGCGGGGATTATTCGATGCTATTGCAGTCCGCCACAGGATATTTTTGTGCTGGTCGAGGGCAGTCAGGTCTGGAGTGAACCAAGGGCTATATCTGTTCTTAGTTCTGCATTTTTTGAACGGAGCATGCTTATCTAAAATGGTGAGGAAGTTACTTTTAAAGAATGACCAGGCATCCTCAACTGACGGGATGAGGTCAATGTCCTTCCAGGATACCCAGGCCAGGTCGATTAGAAAGGCCTGCTCACAGAAGTGTTTTAGGGAGCGTTTGACAGTGATGAGGGGTGGTCGTTTGACTGCGGCTCCGTAGCGGATACAGGCAATGAGGCAGTGATCGCTGAGATCCTGGTTGAAGACAGCGGAGGTGTATTTGGAGGGCCAGTTGGTCAGGATGACGTCTATGAGGGTGCCCTTGTTTACAGATTTAGGGTTGTACCTGGTGGGTTCCTTGATGATTTGTGTGAGATTGAGGGCATCTAGCTTAGATTGTAGGACTGCTGGGGTGTTAAGCATATCCCAGTTTAGGTCACCTAACAGAACAAACTCTGAAGCTAGATGGGGGGCGATCAATTCACAAATGGTGTCCAGGGCACAGCTGGGAGCTGAGGGGGGTCGGTAGCAGGCAGCAACAGTGAGAGACTTATTTCTGGAGAGAGTAATTTTCAAAATTAGTAGTTCGAACTGTTTGGGTATGGACCTGGAAAGTATGACATTACTTTGCAGGCTATCTCTGCAGTAAACTGCAACTCCTCCCCCTTTGGCAGTTCTATCTTGACAGAAAATGTTATAGTTGGGTATGGAAATCTCAGAATTTTTGGTGGGCTTCCTGAGCCAGGATTCAGACACGGCAAGGACATCAGGGTTAGCAGAGTGTGCTAAAGCAGTGAGTAAAACAAACTTAGGGAGGAGGCTTCTGATGTTGACATGCATGAAACCAAGGCTTTTTCGATCACAGAAGTCAACAAATGAGGGTGCCTGGGGACATGCAGGGCCTGGGTTTACCTCCACATCACCAGCGGAACAGAGGAGGAGTAGAATGAGGGTGCGGCTAAAGGCTGTCAAAACTGGTCGCCTAGAGCGTTGGGGACAGAGAATAAAAGGAGCAGATTTCTGGGCATGGTAGAATATATTCAGGGCATAATGCGCAGACAGGGGTATGGTGGGGTGCGGGTGCAGCGGAGGTAAGCCCAGGCACTGGGTGATGATGAGAGAGGTTGTATCTCTGGACATGCTGGTTGTAATGGGTGAGGTCACTGCATGTGTGGGAGGTGGGACAAAGGAGGTATCAGGGGTATGAAGAGTGGAACTAGGGGCTCCATTGTAAACTAAAACAATTATAACTAACCTGAACAACAGTATACAAGGCATATTGACATTTGAGAGAGACATACAGCGAGGCATACAGTAATCACAGGTGTTGAATTGGGAGAGCTAGCTAAAACAGTAGCTAAAACAGTAGGTGAGACAACAACAGCTAATCAGCTAGCACAACAACAGCAGGTAAAATGGCGTTGACTAGGCAGGGAGGGTCGGATTAACTACACACAGAGCCTGAGTGCGGCTGGGGCCGACAGATAAAACATAAACAAGCAGAATGGAGTACCGTGATTAATGGACAGTCCAGCATGCATCAGCTATGTAGCAAAGTGATCAGTGTCCAGGGGGTAGCGGTGGATGGGGCAGGGAAGCTGGACTGGCGAGTACAATGACTAAATAGCTTGTAGCTAGTTAGCTGGTTAGCTTCTGGAGGTTCTTGAGTGTGTTCTAAAAACTAAAAATAATAGCGATTCCGTATCACATTGGGTGAGGCAGGTTACCGGAAGGCATAAACAAATAAAAAATCGAGAAGAGATTGAAAGTAAATATGGGTCCAGTGAGTGTTTGGGACGTGGCGATTCAGACGGTTAGCAGGCCTGTGCTAACAAGCTAACAGTTAGTAGGCCGGGGCCGAACAAGGTAGCAGTTAGCGTACCGGGGCTAAACAAGCTAGCAGTTAGCAGGCCGAATTAGCAAGTAAGGAGATAGCAAGGGCTAGAAAGTTAGCCATTTGGGGGGGCGTCGCGATGGGGTGAGTCTGTTTATGCCTCTTCATGCGGTGACATCGATAGACCGGTCGTGGGTCCGGATATTGTAGCCCAGGAGTATGCTTCGGTGGTAGCACAGGAGCTCTGGCCGGGCTAGCTTCAAGCTAAGTGGGTGGAAACGCTAGCCAGGAGTAATCATCCGGGGTTGCGGTTAGCT